>NC_140375.1:18147500-18185000 GCF_054491055.1 Hypomesus nipponensis | reverse complement strand
TACCAAATTTGGTTGCAGTTCCACCAGAGTTCCACTGGGGGCGATCGCCAGCATTAGGCAATGAGGGCAAAATGAATCTATTGAGCTAGACGGCTACATTTGCCTCTTTCGCCTGATTGTCGTTGAGAAATCTCAGATTTGATTGTAGTTTTTGCATGTTAAACATGGATTATAGGTCGAAAGTTGAATGAAATAGTACTTATGTCTTTTCGATTTCTTACAGGGTGAGTCATTGTTGCCCATAACATGATAGCATTCTGCTAATGAATGCTGATTGTATGACGTCATTGACATTTTAAAAGGCTTTTTAGAACAAAAGAGCGACTTTAAAAAAATCTAACACCCAGCAGTGTATTTTCTTTGCCATTCGAATGCGACATTCCTCCGATAATACTTTGATTCCTTCATAACTTCAATAATATTTATTATCGATGTAACGCCCAGCCCTAATGCCTGATTTGATGTCCTCTTCTGTAGCTGATATCCAGTTCTCCAAAGCACGCCACTAGCTAGCCAGCTACACCTGCTAGCTACCAACCAGTTAGCTAACACATCATCAGCTTTGTTTGCCTGTATTTGCGCTGTTGAGATAGTATTGTGGTGGGACTGATATATTATTAAAGAAATAAACCAGGAGAGGGGTATCAAATAAAGATAGTCTTGTACAGTAATCGATGCCACTCAATATCCAAACAATTGGAGTGGAATGATTGGAGTGGATAACGCTAGGCACAACCTGCCAGGTGGTTCTCTCTACTTATAGTGCAGATATCCAGTCACATGACAGTAAGCACACCACACAATTTCCCCAGAAATTGTAGCCTCTGTCGTTTACATAGTAGAATATCTGCTCCCTCCCTCCCTCCCTCCCTCCCTCCCTCCCTCCCTCCCTCCCTCCCTCCCTCCCTCCCTCCCTCCCTCCCTCCCTCCCTCCCTCCCTCCCTCCCTCCCTCCCTCCCTCCCTCCCTCTCCCCTCCAGCTGGAGTTCATAGTACAGACAGGCCAGCATGGGACCTCCCTCCCTCCCTCCACCCCCCCTCCCTCCCCCTTCTCCCAGCTCTCTCTCCCTCTCGCAGTCACTTTCCTTTCACCCTCCATCCCCTCCCCCTTCTCTCTCTCTTTCCTACTTGTTCTGCTCACTTTACTTTCTGCCTCTTTTCCCAGCCACCCCCTCCACCCTACTCCCCCTCCCCCCTACTCCCCCTCCCCTCCTCCACGATACTCGCCCCTCCACCCTACTCCCCCTCCACCCTACTCCCCCTCCCCTCCTCCCCCCTACTCTCCCTTCCTCCCACTTAGTGTTATATATATCCTCCAGGCCTTATAAGGACAGCTCCCTGGCTGCTCCAGGGCCAAAGTCTGCCTTGCAGGCCCCTCCATACTGCATCCTGTCCTTACTGCATCCCGTCCATACTGCATCCCGTCCATACTGCATCCCGTCCATACTGCATCCTGTCCATACTGCATCCTGTCCATACTGCATCCTGTCTTTACTGCATCCTGTCCATACTGCATCCTGTCCATACTGCATCCTGTCCATACTGCAGCCTCTAGATACTGCATCCTGTCCATACTGCAGCCTCTAGATACTGCATCCTGTCCATACTGCATCCTGTCCTTACTGCATCCTGTCCATACTGCATCCTGTCCATACTGCATCCTGTCCATACTGCAGCCTCTAGATACTGCATCCTGTCCATACTGCAGCCTCTAGATACTGCATCCTGTCCATACTGCATCCTGTCCATACTGCATCCTCTAGATACTGCAGCCTCTAGATACTGCATCCTGTCCATACTGCATCCTGTCCATACTGCATCCTCTAGATACTGCAGCCTCTAGATACTGCAGCCTCTAGATACTGCATCCTGTCCATACTGCATCCTGTCCTTACTGCATCCTGTCCATACTGCATCCTGTCCTTACTGCATCCTGTCCTTACTGCATCCTGTCCATACTGCATCCTGTCCTTACTGCATCCTGTCCTTACTGCATCCTGTCCTTACTGCATCCTGTCCATACTGCATCCTGTCCATACTGCATCCTCTAGATACTGCAGCCTCTAGATACTGCAGCCTCTAGATACTGCATCCTGTCCATACTGCATCCTGTCCATACTGCATCCTGTCCATACTGCAGCCTCTAGATACTGCAGCCTCTAGATACTGCAGCCTCTATTATTTTAGTTTTTTCTTTCTTTTATTTTGTATTGGTGGTTTGAGCCTCTGTCTAAAGACAGTATTCTACCCCTATGAGGAGAGACCATTTAGTTCAGTATTCTACCCCTATGAGGAGAGACCATTTAGTTCAGTATTCTACCCCTATGAGGAGAGACTATTTTCAATTCAAACATTTTTGGAATTTGAATCAGTCAGCTGTTCTTCTGTCAGGGTGGTGACTGCACCTGAGAGGAGAGAGGGGTGCTGTCAGGGTGGTGACTGCACCTGAGAGGAGAGAGGGGTGCTGTCAGGGTGGTGACTGCACCTGAGAGGAGAGAGGGGTGCTGTCAGGGTGGTGACTGCACCTGAGAGGAGAGAGGGGTGCTGTCAGGGTGGTGACTGCACCTGAGAGGAGAGAGGGGTGCTGTCAGGGTGGTGACTGCACCTGAGAGGAGAGAGGGGTGCTGTCAGGGTGGTGACTGCACCTGAGAGGAGAGAGGGGTGCTGTCAGGGTGGTGACTGCACCTGAGAGGAGAGAGGGGTGCTGTCAGGGTGGTGACTGCACCTGAGAGGAGAGAGGGGTGCTGTCAGGGTAGTGACTGCACCTGAGAGGAGAGAGGGGTGCTGTCAGGGTAGTGACTGCACCTGAGAGGAGAGAGGGGTGCTGTCAGGGTGGTGACTGCACCTGAGAGGAGAGAGGGGTGCTGTCAGGGTGTTCGCGATCACGCCAACATTATTTACTGTTGTCGTCTGTTCCACTGTTCTATTGCAACAGATGCTCCTCAGCCAGCTGCTAAATATTAAACACAGCACTTCCTGTTGACTGGCTGGCTTCCTCTCTGCTGATTGGATGACAACAGCAGCGAGAAGGCCAGCCCAAACAAATGTCTCGTATCGAGATTCTGCAGCACAAACTCTTCGGCCTTCGTTATCCCTCCGTTTGCTCCTTCTTTATCACTCCCCTTCTCTCTCCCTCTCTCCTCCTCTCCCTCTGCCTCTCCCCCTCTCTCCTCCTCTGTCCCTCTCTCCCTCTGTCCCTCTCCCATGTTATTAGTTATCCTTACCCAGGACCAGGAGCCTGTCACCACACCAGACTGCACCACAGACATGCAGACAGATATACAGATCACAACCAAGATGGAGACATTTCCCAAATAGTGCTAGTCTGTAGGTTCTGTATTCATGAAAACATTGTGGAGTTTAAAATAAATGTGTCAATACTGTCAGTGGAAAGTAGTGTTTTATGATCCTAACTTGGAGGAACTTTACAGATATTGTGAAACATGAGATGAGGCATCTTGGCCTAACTGGAAACAGAACGGTAACCCAGCCACTACATCTTCCACCTCCTCCCTCCCCTCTCTCTCCTCTTCACCTCCTCCCTCTCTCTCTCCACCCTCTCATCCACCTCTCCTACCTCCTCCCTCTCTTCTCTACATCTTCCACCTCCTTTCTCTCTCTCCTCATCCTACCTCTTTCCTCTACATTCCCCCCCATTTCCCTCCTCCCTCACACCTCCACCTCTCACCCTCCTCTCCCCTCTCTCCTATCCTCTCCCCCCCCCCCTCTCTTCTTCTCCTCCCCCTCCTATGCTCTCTCCCAGAAGTAAAGAAACAAACACCCTTCATGTTGCACCATTCCAGGAATCTGCTCCTCGTCCCCAGAGCTGTTAGCAAGCTGGGAACACGTGCTGCTGCAGACACACACACACGCATGAGAACACACACACAAACACAAATGAATGAACAAACATGTGCTAATAAATGAACACACACACACGCATGAGAACACACACACACACACACACACACAGGCATCTGTGACAGGTCAGAGGGTATTTTTAGTCATCAGCGACCAGACAGCCAGGCATGCAACTGTTGCAACACAGGAATCCACTCAGACACATGGATCCACATCTCCACGACAACGCCCTACACTAAACCTTGCACTCATCAGCATGTTCATTATGGGATGGAGAGATAGAACCTGAGACACAGAGAGACATACATGTATATAGAGAGACAGAGATAGAGAATACAAAATATATAAATATATATATATATTTTTTTTTTTTTTTTTTTTTAAGGACGTTTGAGGAAAAACGTTTTGAAAAGTTGACATTATATTTGTGATAAAAAGTTTCAAAAAATTTTTTTTTTTTAAAGGTTGAAAGGTTTCTCTTTTTTTACTTTTCCCCCCAAAAAAAATCCAGAAAAATGTTTTGACAAAAACTTTTGAGGTTGACATTATTTTTTAAAGTAAAAAACAAACAAACAAGCAACTTGTTTCGTGTGTGAAAAAAATTGTTTGGGAAAAAAAGGTACGTTATGGATGAGACCAGAGGGAGTAAGCGATGTGGAGAATATAGACATTCCTGATCCATACATGACGAGAATAGAGACATTCCTGATCCATACATGACTGAGAATAGAGACATTCCTGATCCATATATGACGAGAATAGAGACATTCCTGATCCATACATGACGAGAATAGAGACATTCCTGATCCATATATGACGAGAATAGAGACATTCCTGATCCATACATGACGAGAATAGAGACATTCCTGATCCATATATGACGAGAATAGAGACATTCCTGATCCATACATGACGAGAATAGAGACATTCCTGATCCATACATGACGAGAATAGAGACATTCCTGATCCATACATGACGAGAAGAGAGACATTCCTGATCCATATATGACGAGAATAGAGACATTCCTGATCCATACATGACGAGAAGAGAGACATTCCTGATCCATACATGACGAGAATAGAGACATTCCTGATCCATATATGACGAGAATAGAGACATTCCTGATCCATACATGACTGAGAATAGAGACATTCCTGATCCATATATGACGAGAAGAGAGACATTCCTGATCCATATATGACGAGAATAGAGACATTCCTGATCCATATATGACGAGAAGAGAGACATTCCTGATCCATACATGACTGAGAAGAGAGACATTCCTGATCCATACATGACTGAGAATAGAGACATTCCTGATCCATACATGACGAGAATAGAGACATTCCTGATCCATACATGACGAGAATAGAGACATTCCTGATCCATATATGACGAGAATAGAGACATTCCTGATCCATACATGACGAGAATAGAGACATTCCTGATCCATACATGACTGAGAATAGAGACATTCCTGATCCATATATGACGAGAATAGAGACATTCCTGATCCATACATGACGAGAATAGAGACATTCCTGATCCATACATGACGAGAATAGAGACATTCCTGATCCATACATGACTGAGAATAGAGACATTCCTGATCCATACATGACTGAGAATAGAGACATTCCTGATCCATATATGACTGAGAATAGAGACATTCCTGATCCATACATGACTGAGAATAGAGACATTCCTGATCCATATATGACGAGAAGAGAGACATTCCTGATCCATATATGACTGAGAATAGAGACATTCCTGATCCATACATGACGAGAATAGAGACATTCCTGATCCATATATGAAGGACATGTCTGATTGTCAGTGTCCACAAACATTCCTGAGTGTCTATATTGTCTTTTTATAGTAATGTGACTTGAGGTCCAACAGTAGTCATGGCTACTTTTGACTTCAGTTCATGTCAGAGCCCACACTTCTTGACCCACTTCTTGAGTGAAAAAGTGTACCTTTATCAGAGTCTTTTAAAACATCTGTACTTCTACTGAGTGAAGGATGTGTGTACTCCCTGCTGCCTGCTGCCTGTCACCCTAACACCAGCCCAGCCGTTTGCCTCCCCCTGCCCCCCCCCCCCCTCCTGGGAGTCAGGTGGCTGAGCGGTTAGGGAATCGGGCTAGTAATCAGAAGGTCGCTGGTTAAATTCCCGGCCGTGCAAAATGACATTGTGTCCATGGGCAAGGCACTTCACCCTATTTGCCTCGGGGGGTAAGTCGCTCTGGATAAGAGCGTCTGCTAAATGACTAAATGTAAATGTCGGTCTCCCCCCCCCATGTCTGCTCCCAGAAGAGATCCCTGGTATGACCAGCTGCTCTCTGTCACAGACCACATACCTCCTTCAGTCTCTCACACACACACACACACACACACACAGGACACATCTACACACACACACAGGACACATCTACACACACTCACAGGCCAGATACACACATGTAAGAGCTTGTGAGGCTGGTGCCAGGTGCTCCAGTACTAGCCTGTCTAATCTGTCCTCATCTCCCTGCATGCATGTGTTTACATTCCTTCTCTCTCTCCCCCTCCCTCCCTCCCTCCCGCCCGCCCTCCCTCCCGCCCGCCCTCCCTCTCTCCCCCTCCCTCCTATCTCATGTTCTCTCTTTCTCCCTCACTCTCCTTCCCTCCTTCCCCAAGGCCACACCTTAGCAGTATTGCTAGTTTATCAGTTGGTCCTTCATAAAATCTGGTTAAAGGTTAACATATGAGCGTGACAGAGAGGAAGAGGGGGAGAGACGAGAGAAAAAGGCTGAGAGAAAAAGGTTGAGAGAGTAGAGAGAGAGAGTAGAGAGAGAGTAGAGAGAGAGAGAGTAGAGAGAGAGTAGAGAGAGAGTAGAGAGAGAGTAGAGAGAGAGTAGAGAAGAGAGAGAGAGTAGAGAAGAGAGAGAGAGTAGAGAAGAGAGAGAGGAGAGAGAGAGGAGAGAGAGAGAGAGAGAGAGAGTAGAGAGAGAGTAGAGAGAGAGTAGAGAAGAGAGAGAGGGAGAGAGAGAGAGAAGAGAGAGAGGGAGAGAGAGAGAGGAGAGAGAGAAGAGAGAGAGAGTAGAGAGAGTAGAGAGAGAGAGTAGAGAAGAGAGAGAGGGAGAGAGAGAGAGGAGAGAGAGGAGAGAGAGAGAGTAGAGAGAGTAGAGAGAGAGGGAGTAGAGAGAGAGAGTAGAGAGAGTAGAGAGAGAGAGTAGAGAATAGAGAGAGAGAGAGAGAGAGAGAGAGAGAGAGAGAGAGAGAGAGAGAGAGAGAGAGAGAGAGAGAGAGAGAGAGAGAGAAAATAAATGACAGGCATGGCCCAGGTCCCAGTAGGAACACCTGAGAGAGTGTAAAGTCTATGAGCCATCAATCACCATATCCGGTCTCAGCCCACCCGCCCCCCCCCCCCGACACACACACAGGCACACACATGTCTAGTTTACACAGTAGGATTTGTCTTTTGTGTCACACATGAGGGAGGAAATACAAAAGGTTGTGTGTGTGTGTGTGTGTGTGTGTGTGTGTGTGTGTGTGTGAGAGTCACATGGGGGCAACAGACCAATCACAGTTGTGGAAGGTGGAGTTCAGGTAAAGGTGCAGTCTGTGTAAATCTCAGGTAGGTGCACAGGTAGGGAACAGCACTGGAGCACAGTCTAGTTCACACAAGGTCAGGGTTCAATAGGAGGAGGGGGGAGAGAAGAGGGGGGGAGAAAGGAGAGGAGAAGTTGCTCTGGGACTAAAACTCTGACCACCTACCTTCTCCATGTGACGTGGGCAGGCAGGCTGGAACACAACCGGTCAGAAGGTCAAAGGTCGTCTCAGTGACACACATGCAACCCCACACAACTCTGCTGCAACATGTGCTTCAACGGCTCTCAGCTGCCCTTCCTCAGGGCCACTGTCAGGCTGTAGAGCAGAAAGCTTCAGGTTCATCACATCTAATGAGGTGTATGGCTAAGCAGTGTGACAGAGGGCCTCACAGACGGCTTCACAGAGGGCCTCACAGGGCTTCACAGAGGGCCTCACAGAGGGCCTCACAGGGCTGCACAGAGGGCCTCACAGAGGGCTTCACAGAGTGCCCCACACAGGGCCTCACAGAGGGCTTCACACAGGGCCTCACACAGGGCCCCACACAGGGCCTCACAGAGGGCTTCACAGAGGGCCCCACACAGGGCCTCACAGAGGGCTTCACAGAGGGCCTCACAGGGCTGCACAGAGGGCCTCACAGAGGGCCTCACAGAGGGCTTCACACAGGGCCTCACACAGGGCCTCACAGAGGGCTTCACAGAGGGCCCCACACAGGGCCTCACAGAGGGCTTCACAGAGGGCCTCACAGGGCTGCACAGAGGGCCTCACAGGGCTGCACAGAGGGCCTCACACAGGGCCTCACAGAGGGCCTCACAGAGGGCCTCACAGAGGGCTTCACAGAGGGCTTCACAGAGGGCCCCACACAGGGCTTCACAGAGGGCCACAGAGGGCCTCACAGAGGGCTTCACAGAGGGCCTCACAGAGGGCTTCACAGAGGGCCTCACAGAGGGCCTCACAGGGCCTCACACAGGGCCTCACACAGGGCCTCACACAGGGCCTGCTTCAGAGGCCCACAGGTCAGTAGCTAGAACCAACTTAAACCCTCAGTGATAATACCAGTCTTCATTCAGATGTGTGGTTCATGGTGAGTGGTCTGTACGAGGGCCAGGCTGTGGACTGGGCAGGATTACACTGCAAAGAGATCACTCAGACACCCTTGACTGCAAGCCTTTATACACACACACACACACACATAGGGAGGGTCATGACAGTGTGTAGTTCTGGGGGAATGTGAGAGGACATAAAGTAGGGATTACCAGATATCTCACACTGTCAGGTTAATCACTGTGCGTGCGTAAGAGAAGAGAGAGAGAAAGAGAGAGAGAGAGAAAGAGAGACACAGAGAGACACAGAGAGAGAGAGAGAGAGAGACAGAGAGAGAGAGACAGAGAGAGAGAGAGACAGAGAGAGACAGAGAGAGACAGAGAGAGGAGGATTTTGATGTAAACCCCACAGTCAGCAGAATCCAGGCTGACTCAGGTAACCAAGGAAGAATAGAATGCGTCAGCCACTTTACTGCAGACATCTCAGTGAAGAAGCATATTGGTGGGTTGGTACAATCCATGTTGTGCTCACACAGAGCTCAGGGCTAGCAAATTGCCTGAAACTGTCTCAAACTGCCTGAAAGTGTCTTAAACTGTCTCAAACTGCCTTAAACAGACTCAAACCCCATCTCAGCAGCCAACTAGGCACAGTGCAACAATAATACTTATGTAAACTACAGTGCACGAATAACAGTGTCAGGGCAACTGAGGAAGGTCATGGTTTAGTAAGTGTGTGTGTGTGTGTGTGTGTGTGTGTGTGTGTGTGTGCCTGGGTGGGACAGTCTGCCGGGCTGGGAACTAGGACTGCTCCTTGTGGAAAAGTTTCTCTCACATACCACACTTCCTCCCTGCACATGAACACAGTCCTGAAACCATGAGTCACAGGCAGGCAGGCAGGCAGGCAGGCAGGCAGGCAGGCAGGCAGGCAGGCATGCATGGAGGCAGGCAGGCAGGCAGGCAGGCAGGCAGGCAGGCAGGCAGGCATGGAGGCAGGCAGGCAGGCAGGCAGGCAGGCAGGCAGGCAGGCAGGCAGGCAGGCAGGCAGGCAGGCAGGCATGCAGGCAGGCAGGCAGGCAGGCAGGCAGGCAGGCAGGCATGCATGGAGGCAGGCAGGCAGGCAGGCAGGCAGGCAGGCAGGCAGGCAGCACACACAGCCCTGCTCTCTGCCCGTTCCTCTATGACATCAACAGCACGCAGCTCCATTATGTCCCAAGGAGTGACAGAGGGGAACATTCTCATACAGAGAGCTCTTCTCTCAACTTCTCTCCATGCTCTCCTCCCTCCTCCCTCTCCTCTCCTCCCTCTCCTCTCTCCTCCCTCTCCTCTCTCCTCCCTCTCCCCTCTCCTCTCTCCTGCTCTCCCCTCTCTCATGCTCTCCTCCCTCTCTCCTGCTCTCCCCTCTCCTCCCTCTCCTCTCTCCTGCTCTCTCCTCTCTCCTGCTCTCTCCTGCTCTCCCCTCTCCTCCCTCTCCTCTCTCCTGCTCTCTCCTGCTCTCTCCTCTCCTCCCTCTCTCCTGCTCTCCCCTCTCCTCCCTCTCCTCTCTCCTGCTCTCTCCTCTCCTCCCTCTCTCCTGCTCTCCCCTCTCCTCCCTCTCCTCTCTCCTGCTCTCTCCTCCCTCTCTCCTGCTCTCCCCTCTCCTCCCTCTCCTCTCTCCTGCTCTCTCCTGCTCTCCCCTCTCCTCCCTCTCCTCTCTCCTGCTCTCTCCTCTCCTCCCTCTCTCCTGCTCTCCCCTCTCCTCCCTCTCCTCTCTGCTGCTCTCTCCTCCCTCTCTCCTGCTCTCCCCTCTCCTCCCTCTCCTCTCTCCTGCTCTCTCCTCTCCTCCCTCTCCTCTCTCCTGCTCTCTCCTTCTCTCTCCTCTCCTCTCTCCTCCCTCTCCTCTCTCCTGCTCTCTCCTCCCTCTCCTCTCTCCTGCTCTCTCCTCTCCTCCCTCTCCTCTCTCCTGCTCTCTCCTCTCTCCTGCTCTCTCCTCCCTCTCCTCTCTCCTGCTCTCTCCTCTCCTCCCTCTCCTCTCTCCTGCTCTCCCCTCTCATGCTCTTCTCTCTCCTGCTCTCCCCTCTCCTCCCTCCTGCTCTCCTCACAGCCGCCTACAACTTCCTACCTCAACTGTCATGTGAGCTTTTAAATCAATATCATCAGCATTTTGCTCTCTCTCTTTCTCTCTCTCTTTAATACAGTTCTCCTCCTCACCTCTATGATGACATTGTCTATTCTATTTTCTACTACAGGTTTCAACTGGCCTCTATTTCTACTACAGTTTTCAACTGGCCTCTATTTCTACTACAGGTTTCAACTGGCCTCTATTTCTACTACAGTTTTCAACTGGCCTCTATTTCTACTACAGTTTTCAACTGGCCTCTATTTCTACTACAGGTTTCAACTGGCCTCTATTTCTACTACAGGTTTCAACTGGCCTCTATTTCTACTACAGTTTTCAACTGGCCTCTATTTCTACTACAGTTTTCAACTGGCCTCTATTTCTACTACAGGTTTCAACTGGCCTCTATTTCTACTACAGGTTTCAACTGGCCTCTATTTCACACCGAGGAGTCAGGTCACGTGACCGACCACACACTCGGTTGCCATGGTTCCCCGCTCCACACGCCTGTGTCTGAACATGTCCCACACGGTCTGACTAGAGATACGGTCTGGCCTGACAGGCTACACTGAGCAACACTGCCATTAAACTCAGACATCGTGTTTGTTTGAATGTGTGTGTGTGTGCGCGTGTGAGCTTGTGTGTGTGTGTGTGTGTGTGTGTGTGTGTGTGTGAGCTTGCACGTGTGTCCTAGAGTGTTTCCTGCGTGATGTGGAAGCAGGTGTATCCTATGAGATCTCCTGGGGACAGCTGTTAGCCCTGACAGACTCACAACACAGGCCCAGAGTCAGCCCTAACAGAGTCACAACACAGGCCAAGAGTCAGCCCTAACAGAGTCACAACACAGGCCCAGAGTCAGCCCTAACAGTCACAACACAGGCCCAGAGTCAGCCCTGACAGACTCACAACACAGGCCCAGAGTCAGCCCTAACAGAGTCACAACACAGGCCCACAGTCAGCCCTGACAGTCACAACACAGGCCCAGAGTCAGCCCTGACAGTCACAACACAGGCAGAGAGTCAGCCCTAACAGTCACAACACAGGCAGAGAGTCAGCCCTAACAGTCACAACACAGGCCCAGAGTCAGCCCTGACAGAGTCACAACACAGGCAGAGTCAGCCCTAACAGTCACAACACAGGCAGAGAGTCAGCCCTAACAGTCACAACACAGGCAGAGAGTCAGCCCTAACAGTCACAACACAGGCAGAGAGTCAGCCCTAACAGAGTCACAACACAGGCCCAGAGTAATCAATGTCTCACACCTACACGTACGTCACTGCCATCAAGGTGTGCTTGATTCAGTTACCTCACTGACCTGGCCACTGGCCTGCACCTACAGAGACTACCCTATTTGGTGAATTGGCTGAAGGGGAATTCATATCAAGAGTACCCAAAGTTAACCTTAATTTACCCAAAGTTAAATGTAAAAAAATAAAAATACCCGGTTCTGTTGCGCAATGGGAATTCACATTAGCATGTCAAACAAAGATGCAAATAACAACTTTTTGCATACAGACTTCCAAGGTATGAAAACAACTGTGGTAACAACATTTCAGAATGTCCTACTTTAAATACAAAGCAATATTATTTATAAAGGTTAAAGAACAAATCTGTAGTAATGTACTCAGGACAAAGGCTGTTTGGGTGACTAATTACCTGGGCTGCAGCTGGTATTAAATTCATGGTCTGTAATCATCTTTAGACTGCACGTCAATATGAAATATTCTCTAGTAGAGAGAGCAGGAGAGGAGGGTGGGGGCGGGGCGGGGCGGGGGTGAGGAGGGTGGGGGCGGGGCGGGGGCGGGGTGAGGAGGGTGGGGGCAGGGTGAGGAGGGAACAGACTTGGTAAGGACAGCTGGGAAACAACTCAACTCCGTGCCTGCTCTGCTCTGCCTGTTAGTTTGTATGTGTCAGTCTGCCTGTTAGTCTGTCTTACTGTCTGTCTTCCAGTCTGTCTGTCTGTTTGTCTTATTGTCATATTGTCTGTGTCAGTCTGTCTATCTGTCTGTCTGTGTCAGTCTGTCTATCTGTCTGTCTGTGTCATGCTGTCTGTCTGTCTGTCTGTCTGTCTGTGTGTCTGTCTGTCTGTGTGTCTGTGTGTCTGTCTGTGTGTCTGTCTGTGTGTCTGTGTGTCTGTCTGTGTGTCTGTCTGTGTGTCTGTCTGTGTGTCTGTCTGTCTGTCTGTGTGTCTGTCTGTGTGTCTGTCTGTGTGTCTGTGTGTCTGTCTGTGTGTCTGTCTGTGTGTCTGTCTGTGTGTCTGTCTGTGTGTCTGTCTGTGTGTCTGTCTGTCTGTCTGTGTGTCTGTCTGTGTGTCTGTCTGTCTGTCTGTGTGTCTGTCTGTGTGTCTGTCTGTGTGTCTGTCTGTGTGTCTGTCTGTCTGTCTGTGTGTCTGTCTGTGTGTCTGTCTGTCTGTCTGTGTGTCTGTCTGTGTGTCTGTCTGTGTGTCTGTCTGTGTGTCTGTCTGTCTGTCTGTCTGTCTGTCTGTCTGTCTGTGTCCTACTGAAACATTAGGATTTTCCGTGAGAAAAGCATTCCCAACTTGTTTATACAAACGGGTTCCATGGAAACTGTTGCCTGGTACTGACGAGTTCAACAGAGTAGAGCCCTGAGATTGAATCCATAAAATGGAAAACTTTATTGACAATAGAGCATCGATCAGCTTTTGGGGACGATTATTGTGTTGTTGTTGGATAACAGTCACACGATAGTGTCAGACTGCCTCTGAACATGGACACGGGAGAGAGCTATCAAATGTGTTTATGCAAAAACACACACGTGCAAACGCACACGTGCATGCGCACACACACAAACACACAAGCTGAGATACACCTCTATCCAGTGTTTGTGTCCATAACCCACGGGTTTGTGTTAATGCCAACAGCTGATCAACAGCCAATGAAAACAAGCAGAGAATGTTTCCAACAGGTGAGGGCGGTGAGTGACCGGGTGAGAGGAGAGGGGGGAGAGTGATGAGGGAGAGTGAGAGGGGGGATAATTACAGGGTGAGAGGGGAGAGTGAGAGGGTGAGAGGAGAATGAGAGTGACAGCTCTAGGCTTAAGGACCTCAGGGTGACCTCAGGGTGACCTTGAAAGAACCGATCATCTGGCAGTAAGCTGTATGACACTCACTCTCCTCTCTCTCTCTCTCTACCTTTATCTCTCTCTCTCTCTCTCTCTCTCTCTACCTTTATCTCTCTCTCTCTCTCACTCTCTCCCTCTCAATCTCTATCCCTCTTTGTCTGTGTCTCGAATGCTCAACTCTCTCCCTTTCTCTCTCTCCCCCTCTCTCTCAAGGCAGTTAGGTGGTTATTGAATATGATAGTGAGGGCGGGGCAGCTGAAACAGACATGCAGGCTACTCTACAAGAGGCCATTTTATGAACTTTGAACATAACTGTAATTTAACCATAAATCACAAACTCTGTCACTGGTATGGTGGAGCAACCGAATCTCCACACGCAAAGTTGTCTAACCCCAATTTAAAACACCTACTTATTTGGCCCATTACTCAATTCACCCAAGAAGACTACACACATGGCCAGTTAGTCAGCCTGGTGATTAATATGGGTTTGGATTGTTCTGGAAGGCTGAAAACGGGTTTCACATCAGACGAGTCATGCTTAAACGTAGACAGCAACAAGTCGCTATTTTCAACATCAACAAGACGTTGCACACAGGAACCAATTAATAGGCTTTGGCTTGTGTAGTAGCCTACTCGCAGGTAAGATACATTGAAGCTTAAAGTGGACTAAGCTGTCTGGTGCCGTAGCTGCCGATAAGGAGCCGAGTTAAAACGAAGCATAGCAGCCCACTGCACATTGACCCAGTAGCTTGGCTGAGAGATAGAGAAATGCCTCCACATATTCAATGAACTCAGTGGTTATTGGGCCAGTGTTATTGTGTAGTCTGTATATTTGAATGAAACTCTCATTCTCAAGTATTTGCGGCTGACGTCTGCTAACACAGTCAAGTTCTGAGCAAATTCTCTTTCCATGATTAGCCTAGGTTGCTAGCCCCCACGAGCGCTCGACTTCAGCCCACTCACACGAGCGTGCGCGTCGTCACTAGATACAAAGTCAAAAACGAGTCCGCCAAGTTTCGAGTCTACAAAACAGTGACAGGTTGAAGCTCAGCAGAAAAAAACTAAAGCTGCACAATCAATGTCAGGTTGCCATTTCACAAAATACCTTTGAAACGCCGAAGTCAAATGCGACACAGGTCCTCGCTCCAGCTGCGGTTTCCACTAGCCGGGTAGGTTGCAAAGGGAAGGCTTGCGTTCAGTCAGACCCGCAAGAAGACAGTGAAAAATCCTGACACGGTTCTTCCAGTGAACCAAGTGTGTTAGTTCCTCGTTGAAAGAGATCCTGTCACGGACTGAGAACTTGTTCTTTTACGGTATAACGTACACGGTATGAAGTTCACTTTGAGGAGTTGGACCGCTCTTCTGCGATACACTTCAGTGACTGACACACCTTCAACATCGGTCCATCAACCAATACGCAATTGTTCATAGATAAACGTAGGGTTTCAGTATCATACAGCCTACAGCCTACAAGGCAGAAAAATGTGCCAATGTGTGAATTACTAATAACCAGGAGTTACAACTACCGGCTACAAAGCTGTTTTGATTTCATTGAGACATTGCATTCGGTAGACCGGTTGAATTTACCCCTCCCTCCCTCTTTCAACCCCGGTGATACCAGGAAGTTCTCAAGACTCATTCCACATCCTGAGGGTGATATCATTTATGTTTTACGCTGTACCGTGTCGTCACCAGTCTTTTAACCGAAATATTTGAACTACGTCAATATACACATCCTGGGGGATACTAGGCTACATGTGTCATGTTACTGTGTTAGGTTATTTAAACTAATAGACATGTCAATCAAATTTTGCGCTCTAATGTACATTAGTGTTATCATACTTAATGTTTAAGTTTGTTCTATAGGCTGTAACTTATATGTAACATTTAGTAGGCCTATTCTGTTTCACGGGACAAAGCGCTTCACCGGTTTTTGTCTCACAGTTGTAAATATACATAGCCTACAATTAAAAAAAATCAAGACATCCGGCGGTTGAGTTCTATCAGTTTCCAGTGTTCGCATCCCCTCTACCGACAGTAGAGCCGCTACTGCACCGCGTTGAAATGCCGAGACAGCGGTGGTTGAGAAGGGTGCGGTCTCTCGTTACAACAGTGAAAGTTCAAATGTGGCGGAGAGGTTCACCACTCACCACTGTAGAGTTCCGAGTTATATTTGAGTAAAGTATTATTTAGAAAATGTTAAAATATGTTTTGACAATGTACCTCTACCTAATTATAATAAAACCTCTAATTACTAGTACTACGTATTATATGTTGTCTTGACCCCAACTAAAACCTGTCACGATATAACGTTTTAGTCGATGTCAGCCTGCTTAATTAGTGCACGCTCCAGCTGGGTGTTCACGTGAGGGTGACCTTGACGAATCGACCCGCCTGTCCGTCAGTGTTGTAACGGAGTGCAATATGGCAACACTGCCAGAGGGGGGAGTGATCGACCCACACACACACACACACACACACACACACACACACACACACACACACACACACACACACATGCTCGCTCGCCCCAGCTGTGTGGGCCTTTCCCTGTTTTAACCATAGCTGTGCCCCATAGTTCAGCGAAGAGGAAAGCTTGTATCCTGTTGACAAGGCAGAGCTTGAGATGCTGGGCCTGGGAGGAGAGTCTCTCTGCCCGTGCTCAGGAACTGGGGCCCTGCCACCAGCCCCCCTGCCTTTCCTGCCCTCTCTGGAGAAGGGATTAATCAGGCTGTTTGTGTTTCTTTTTCTGTATCTCAATATGTCAAGTTGGGTTCACACACACACACACACACATACATGCTCACACTCACTCCCACACACACACACACACACACACACACACACACACACACACACACACACATGCTCACACTCACACACACACTCACCCCCTCACACACACACACACACACACACACACACACACACACACTCTTCACATTTTGTCATTTGTAGGACTGCTTGTTCGTTGAGACTCCCACCCACTCCAATACCCTTGCTCTTTTGCTCTCTCCCTCCTTCTCTCTCCCTCCCTCTCTCTCTCTTCCTCTCTCTCTTTCTCTCCCTCCCACTCTCCCTGTACCTCCCTCTCTCTCTCGCCCCCCCCCCCCCTTTCTCACACACACACAAACAAACCAAAACACACACCCTCGTTGTCACAATCACTTTCACACAACCCCAGACCAGGGGTGTTGCGACCTTGGTGGAATGTTGGAGGAGAGAAAAGTGCTGTTCCAGAATGTCTGTGTCATTTCCTTCCATCCCGTCCACATTCCACTGCACTGCAGTAATTACAGACTCTGCCCTTAACAAGAGGCTTATCTAAACATCAGGCTTATCATTAACTTTCTATATTTACCTCTCTAGCTAAAACAGACATCTAAGTATCTGACTGCAAGCTGGTGTAGCTTTGAGGGAAACTGGTCCAAAGTGCCTCAAAGTAAAGAGCTTTGCTTCCTTCTTCCCACTTGGACTAGATGACGTTGCATGGCCCGAGAGATTAGAAACCACAGTCTTTGCATTTTCTTGATTATGATATTGTTCCTCTCCCACAGTGACTAAGATAGCCGCCCCTGTTATCTCCTGTCCCTGGTTCACCAGGACCTTGTGTGACGTGAGCAGGCTCCAAAATCAAGGAACGCTTTTCAGAAAGACAGATTTCTGTTTTTCTCATGGCGTAAGCTGAGTTCTACACATGACCATGCAAACACACGATACATCACGACTTGTCAAACAAACAAAAAATGTACCGTTGGGTTGTTGCATGGACAACGCACTAAAGCCACATTGATCCTTTACCCAAACGATCCAGATAGAGCTAAAGAGGATGGGCACAACCTTTCCAAGCCTGTAGCTGTGTCACCCCACTAGGTGCCTCGTGACCCAGGCCTGACTGCCCAGGTGCAGGGGCAGGGGCAGGGGCAGGGGCAGGGGCAGGGCTGACTGCCCAGGGGCAGGGGCAGGGCTGACTGACCAGGGGCAGGGGCAGGGGCATGGTCTGGGTCAAGGCTGACTGCCCAGGGGCAGGGGCAGGGCTGACTGCCCAGGGGCAGGGGCAGGGCTGACTGCCCAGGGGCAGGGGCAGGGGCAGGGCTGACTGCCCAGGGGCAGGGCTGACTACCCAGGGGCAGGGGCAGGGGCAGGGCTGACTACCCAGGGGCAGGGGCAGGGCTGACTGCCCAGGGGCAGGGGCAGGGCTGACTACCCAGGGGCAGGGCTGACTGCCCAGGGGCAGGGGCAGGGCTGACTGCCCAGGGGCAGGGGCAGGGGCAGGGCTGACTGCCCAGGGGCAGGGGCAGGGTCTGGAGAGACCACACTGATCCCTCTACCAGCACTCTCTCTGCTCAGGCCCCCAGGGACAACATACCAAGGAGCAATGTTGAGTGCTGTAAGTCAGGATTAGTCCGAAGTCAGAATGAGGATAAAATAGTGTAATGAAATGAATATGAAATGTCAAAATTTTTACCAACCATACTCAAGTGCATGGCTGGAGGAGATGGCAGCAGACATTTAAAAAATCATAAGAAAGAAGTCATCTCTGATTGTCTAGCGTGCCCCAACTCCTCTCCTCCCTTCTCCTCCTCTCCTCTTCCCCCTTCCCCTCTGCAACAGCTGCATCGCCATGGTCACGCAGTGCATGTGTGTGTGTGTGTGGTACTCACCTTGGAGCAGCTGTTACAGTAGCTCTCCCCGTTCTTCCCAGGAGAGAGGATGATCTCCCCCGTAGGAATCAGCTGGATCTTCAGCTCCATCATGGTGTGAAGTGGCAGTCCTCCTTCAGTCTCTGTCCAGTCCTCCTTCTGTCTCTCTGTCCAGTCCTCCTTCTGTCTCTGTCCAGTCCTCCTTCTGTCTCTGTCCAGTCCTCCTTCTGTCTCTCTGTCCAGTCCTCCTTCTCTCTCTGTCCAGTCCTCCTTCTGTCTCTCTGTCCAGTCCTCCTTCAGTCTCTGTCCAGTCCTCCTTCTGTCTCTCTGTCCAGTCCTCCTTCAGTCTCTGTCCAGTCCTCCTTCAGTCTCTGTCCAGTCCTCCTTCTGTCTCTCTGTCCAGTCCTCCTTCAGTCTCTGTCCAGTCCTCCTTCTGTCTCTCTGTCCAGTCCTCCTTCTGTCTCTCTGTCCAGTCCTCCTCCTGTCTCTGTCCAGTCCTCCTTCAGTCTCTGTCCAGTCCTCCTTCAGTCTCTGTCCAGTCCTCCTTCAGTCTCTGTCCAGTCCTCCTTCTGTCTCTCTGTCCAGTCCTCCTTCAGTCTCTGTCCAGTCCTCCTTCTGTCTCTCTGTCCAGTCCTCCTTCTGTCTCTCTGTCCCTCAGTCTGTCTCTCTGTCCAGTCCTCCTCCTGTCTCTGTCCAGTCCTCCTTCAGTCTCTGTCCAGTCCTCCTTCAGTCTCTGTAAAGTCCTCCTTCAGTCTCTGTCCAGTCCTCCTCCTGTCTCTCCGTCTGTCCCTTAGTGAGCGTGTCTCGACAGGACGCTGCTCCTCAAGACCCTGTCGCTCCGTGTGTCCAGCGACACTTTAACCCAGAGAGATCCCACCAACCTTCTCGATCTTCCCTGTCTCCAGCGGCGGCTAGCTCCTGTCACCCAGACTTTGAGCTTTTCAGGGCGGTACCTGTGGCTTCTCAGACAGGCTGGTGTGTGTGTGTGTGTGTGTGTGTGTGAGAGAGAGTCTGGCCGTGGGGCAGAGGATGTGCAGCTTGCTCTAGGTGGAGAGTGTGAGTCAGCTCTTCCTCCAGCGCGGCCCTACGGTCTAACTGATGTCCCTGGTCCCTGTGTTGAGGGGCTGGCGCTGGGAGCAAGGCATTGTGGGTCGGCTGTCAGGGCTTCCTCC
The DNA here is from genome assembly GCF_054491055.1 of Hypomesus nipponensis. Classification (NCBI taxonomy): domain Eukaryota; kingdom Metazoa; phylum Chordata; class Actinopteri; order Osmeriformes; family Osmeridae; genus Hypomesus; species Hypomesus nipponensis. The sequence continues at coordinate 18,165,517 of NC_140375.1, read as the reverse complement.
ACGACTCAGCATCCTGCCTCAGCTGTTGTAAACACCGGCCGGAGGACTGCGCTTGAGTGTGCGTGTGTGTGGTGCATCTCCTATGTGTCTTTGTGCAGTGTGTCTGTGTAGTGTGTGGTGTGTGTGTCTGTGTAGTGTGTGGTGTGTGTGTAGTGTGTAGTGTGTGGTGTGTGTGTGTGTGACTGTGTAGTGTGTGGTGTGTGTGTGTGTGACTGTGTAGTGTGTGGTGTGTGTGTGTGTGACTGTGTAGTGTGTGGTGTGTGTGTAGTGTGTAGTGTGTGGTGTGTGTGTGTGACTGTGTAGTGTGTGGTGTGTGTGTGTGACTGTGTAGTGTGTGGGTGTGACTGTGTAGTGTGTGTGTAGTGTGTGTGTGTGTGTGTGTCTGTGTAGTGTGTGGTGTGTGTGTGTGACTGTGTGGAGTGTGTGTGTGTGACTGTGTAGTGTGTGGTGTGTGTGTGACTGTGTAGTGTGTGGTGTGTGTGTGACTGTGTAGTGTGTGGTGTGTGTGTGACTGTGTAGTGTGTGGTGTGTGTGTGTGTGACTGTGTAGTGTGTGGTGTGTGTGTGTGTGACTGTGTAGTGTGTGGTGTGTGTGTGTGTGACTGTGTAGTGTGTGGTGTGTGTGTAGTGTGTAGTGTGTGGTGTGTGTGTGTGACTGTGTAGTGTGTGGTGTGTGTGTGTGACTGTGTAGTGTGTGGGTGTGACTGTGTAGTGTGTGTGTAGTGTGTGTGTGTGTGTGTGTCTGTGTAGTGTTTGGTGTGTGTGACTGTGTGGAGTGTGTGTGTGTGACTGTGTAGTGTGTGGTGTGTGTGTGACTGTGTAGTGTGTGGTGTGGGTGTGACTGTGTAGTGTGTGGTGTGTGTGTGACTGTGTAGTGTGTGTGTTAACAGGATAAGCCGATGTCCGTTTCCCCTGGATATCCAACAGGGAGGCACGCGCCCTCCCCACACACTCCCCGCCTCTTCAGGACAACACAAGCTGGGCTGGTGGCTCTGGAGTTTCCTGTCCTCAAGGGGCAAACTTATCAACGACTGACACACACACACACGTATAAGAGACACTCTACACAGCCACACACACACAGAACACAGTCACATACACACAGGCAGGCAGGCAGTCAGATGTGGTCAGGGGTGAAGGCGTTGGACGAGAGATAACTGCAGCCTTGCTGTCACATCTCTCTCAGTGAAATGCTGGCCCAGACACACATGACAGACACGCGAGCAGACGTACATGTAAACAAACTCCATGACCCATTGCTTTGACCCAGACTTCTCCCTGACCCCTGACCCCTGCCTAGCATTCCGGTTCATTCCGTAACGAAGACCTTGAGAACTGACACTCTCTCTTCCAGTCATGGCACTACAGACTGACTTGGAGTGTGTGAGTGTATATTGCCTGTGTGTACATGCGTGTCTTTAAGTGTGTAGATGTATGAGTGAGTGTGTTTTTCTGTTCTGAGGAAATGACAGCGACACACATCCTTTGACCTGTGACCTGCGCTGGAGGCATTCCTGACTGCTGATCATCAACAGGAAGCTGTGGCCTTGATGGGGACAGACAGACAGGTAGGCAGACTGGCAGACATACAGGTAGGCAGACTGGCAGACAGACAGGTAGGCAGACAGACAGGTAGGCAGACTGGCAGACAGACAGGTAGGCAGACTGGCAGACAGAGTGTGTACGTGTACTTGTGTGTCTGTATGTGTGTGTGTGTGTGTCTTTGTGTGTGCGTGTGTGTCTGTGTGTCTGTATATGTGCGTGTGTGTGTGTCTTTGTGTGTGTGTGTCCAGGGCCGTGTTGAGGGGAGAGCCGGGAACTCCCACACCACTCCAGGGGCCAGGAGGACCCAGGGCTCCTGTACTGGGCGTGCTCACTAGCTGTCACACTCCTCCAGGAAGTCTAGGAGGAATCACATCCTGTTTGTTAGAGAGACAGAGGAAGAAGATAGAACGTGAGAGAGGGAGGGAGGGAGGGAGGGAGGGAGGGAGGGAGGGAGGGAGGGAGGGAGGGAGGGAGGGAGGGAGGGAGGGAGGGAGGGAGGGAGGGAGGGAGAGAGAGAGAGAGAGAGAGAGAGAGAGAGAGAGAGAGAGAGAGAGAGAGAGAGAGAGAGAGAGAGAGAGAGAGAGAGAGAGAGAGAGGGAGGTTGGCAGGACAGGGCAGAGCAGGGAGGGGCAGAGTTTCACACCAACATGGTGGAGCCAGCAGTAACTGGAGCCCAGCCGGTCAGGAGATGTAAATCTTTCCATCGTTGAGGCTGCAAATAGACTGACTATTATTAACACGGTGGACGGAGTGGAGAGGAAGTCCCTGATATTTAATGGACGTCAATTCCCTCTGCAAACGCTAATAGGACTACAACCACGAAAGCATGGCTGGCTGGCTGATTGGCTGGCTGGATGATTGGCTGGCTGAATAAAGCTGGCTGGCTGGCTGACTTATTAACTGACTTAAAGGTTGGCTGGTGTACTAAATGACTTGCAGGCTGGTTGGTGTACTAACTGACTTGCAGGCTGGTTGGTGTACTAAATGACTTGCAGGCTGGTTGGTGTACTAACTGACTTGCAGGCTGGTTGGTGTACTAAATGACTTGCAGGCTGGTTGGTGTACTAAATGACTTGCAGGCTGGTCTACTGGCTGTCTTGCAAGGCCATTTTGAGTTTCCGCAGGAAGAGGTGGACATGTGGGTCCAAGATTAGACGGCTGCCAACTGCACCACGGCTCTGAACACACAGAGCTTACTGGAGCACAATACCACTGCACTGGGTCATGTTCATACCTTACTGGAGCACAATACCACTGCACTGGGTCATGTTCATACCTTACTGGAGCACAATACCACTGCACTGGGTCATGTTCATACCTTACTGGAGCACAATACCACTGCACTGGGTCATGTTCATACCTTACTGGAGCACAATACCACTGCACTGGGTCATGTTCATACCTTACTGGAGCACAATACCACTGCACTGGGTCATGTTCATACCTTACTGGAGCACAATACCACTGCACTGGGTCATGTTCATACCTTACTGGAGCACAATACCACTGCACTGGGTCATGTTCATACCTTACTGGAGCACAATACCACTGCACTGGGTCATGTTCATACCTTAGCTTCCAGTACCTGATTAGGCCAAGGTCAGTTAGCATACAGGCAGTGTGTGGTGAGAGGCTGAGGTAAACATACCAAGAGAACACAATCAAGGTTTCCCTTTTCCTGCTTCAGACGATCCCACAAGATAAATGGTGCATCCAAATACATATACTACCGTACTATTTATTATGGTGGATGTACACATATTATATAATAGGTCGCCTGGGTGTTGGAACTCACAGAAAGTTTCAGGGTTCATCATCGAATAACCAGTCGGAGTCAGTACCCTATCACTCTGGCGCCCCCTGGTGGTGTCTCGTATGAACATCTCTCCCTTCTGCTGTAGGAGTGACAACCAAAACGGTACTCTACTGTTGCTAGTGGCACGCAGCAGTACTGCAGCTGTCACTGAGCATGTCCTCGCTGTCTTTTAGCAGATGCATGAGGGTTCTCGCTGCATTGTTGTTGTTCATTTCTTTCACACTCTGAAAAATCAACAGCAAAAGCAACAGCATTGTTCTCGAACGTTCTTTAAAATAGTCTAACACAGCGCTAGTCCACCAACAGCTAACCACACACTGTCAGCTTGTGTGTGGAGGAGCTGGTGACTGAGGTGAAGGTAAAGAAAAACATTATCGCTATCATACAGCCTAACAGTTGTGACATCATCATTACGGCATCACTATTACACAGCTAAATGGTTATGATAGGATCGTTACATCATTCTCTTCACATAGCTGACCTATTAGGATATAATTAAACAGCTAACCTTATTGTGACGGTGTCAAGTTCTGGTTCCTGTGTGTGGATGAAGGCCTGTAACCCCCCCCCCCCCCCTCTCTCTCTCTCTCTCTCTCTCTCTCTCTCTCTCTCTCTCCCTCCTCTCCCTCCCCCTGCTAGGAACACTATACCTAGAACCTCCACAAGGTAGGAACACTATACCTAGAACCTCCTCAACGTAGGAACACTATACCTAGACATCACTTTCTGGATTCTTTCCCAATTCGGCTCTCCATAGCCTCAAGACCCAGTGAACATAGGTCGAGGGATCCTCGGTTTCTCCTGTCTCTTCTCCCCCCAGCCTGTCCAGTTGGACCTTGTCTGGAAAAAGCCTTCTAAGGCTGTCCCAAACCTCAGTCCGGATATTACTGAGCCGGTCGGCATCGTCGGTGTGGGTGCTCAGAGGATGTCGGCCAGGTGTTGTGAGCGCCAGGGGCGGATTAAGGTGGTCAGGGGCCCCTAGGCTGCTCTTGGTGTGAGCCCTCCCCCCCCTCTTAAATATTGTGCTTTACTAGAAATGGTCCACATGCAAATAAGATGAACTGACATACACACACATTGAGACAGCCAACCCTACAGTGTTTTCTTTACATTCCTACAGTGCTAGAATCAGCCCTAACGCGCAAGTTCTAAATATTTCCGACGCTTCCACCAGAGTGAGTTATTTTTGCAAAACTTGGCTAGCTTTAGCAAAGAACGTATATATTCAATATACGTATATAAGAGATGTAAGTGGAAAGAATACCAGATATAACCCTTTGCCTCCACAGCCTCAAAACAATAACTATATGTAACTATGAACAGCAAAGCAACAGAATACCCTGCATTCACAGTTCAATTGCAAGCTGGTAATCGCTTTTAGCTTTATTAACCAAAAGGTAGGCTACAGCATCTGCATCAGTGCAGAACACCATGTTTTACTGAGGCAAAATCACAACATCAGCGGTGGAAGAAGTATTCAGATCCTTAAAAGTACAAATACCACACACTTGTACCAATACCACAAACTCTCCCTTATTCGCTGAAATATTACCGATGGCCGATGCTAGCTGGCAGTCCTCCTGCTGTGGATCTCGTCTTCGACTGGATGAAGATTCAGCAGCCTTGAAGTATCCATTACATTTCGGGATTTTGTTTCAGGATATCTTGGTCACGTTGTTCTCTAACCTTTGTTTTTGCGTTTTTGTGCTCCACTTTAATACTTTCATTCTGCCATTATGCCATCTAGCAATAGCAGGGAGTAATGCATATGATTGACATGATTTGACTAGCAGCAGCTGATTGGACAGATGTGACCCAAGTCATATCTACCCAATCACTTGCTTATTAAAAAAGAAAAAGTTTCTTATGGGCCAATTAGGGTCTTTATTTTGTTCCCGCTGAAGTACATTTATAATATTAAAAACCAATCCGGCCAATCCGGGGCCCCCTGCACACTTGGGGCCCCTAGGCTGCAGCCTAGGCAAGCCTGTGCATTAATCCGCGTCTGGTGAGCGCATTACATCACTCAGGCCTCCTGACCCCAGGGCACGCCCTAGCAACATTTTTATGTCGCCTATGGCGATTAGGTGCCCAAGAGTCTCTTCCTCAAAGGCCTGGATCCATCTGCTGGTCCCCTCGTTCAGATTGGGGATGCGGGCAGTCAGTCCAGTAACGTCCATCGTTTTCCATGGAACATAGTGCATCTGGTCTCCTCGGACCAGAATGGGGGCCTGGAAGAACTGTGGGGGTTTGGTCTGCCTGACCGGCCTGGCCAGGTCTTTGTCCTCTCCTGAGAGTGGGAGGGGGTTGATGGGGCTTTGGGTCAGTGGCACGACCAGGGGATTGGGTGGATCGATTGGTGACACAGTTGGGCTTGGGGGAAGGGGGTAGATTGGGTCTCCTTCTCGCACTCCCTGCTTGCTGCCACAGGGAATTGTGGATTTATTTTTGTCTCTGCCTCACCCGCAAACAAAGTCTTTCTGGGTGGGGCAGAGCTATTCACCATTTGGCCGTGCGGTGGGGGGTTCTTATCTAATGTCCCGTGATCAGTTTTGCCACCCCGGCCACCCCTTTGGCTCCGCGACTGGCTGAGATCAGACTGCACATAGGAACCATGTATTTCTAGCACAGGACACCGCTTCACATTAATCACCGCTGGCCAGCTCTGATTGAAAACAAGACTACTATGACCTGCCATCTACCTGTATTTGATTGAAATTAACCTGGTCACGTGACAGAACCAGGCGAACCAGATGGCTCCCTGGTTTAACCCCCCCCCTCACCTGTCACATTCAGAGCAATTTACTTTTTACTTTTCTTCAACCAATTGATCAATTGTTCTATTCCTCGTCTGACTCCATATTTTTCTTTTAACCAACGCACACACACACACACAGAGCCGTGAAATGCGAGGGATCGCTCAGATACAAAGCCATAAACACGTTATTTCCGTACTTAAATACATTTATTTACTAAATTAATTTCCTGTGGTTATTTAGCGTGTCTAAGCAAATACTACTGGTTAATTACTCCATTGCTTAGACTAAGAATTTAGTGGCCTCCAATTTCTTTGCTGCTACCCCTTGCTGTTATCAGTAGAAACTCTCTAGGATATGAAATATTTCCCCTTGCTTTCCTCCGTTTCAAATTGGTTTCATTTTTTGAAGCACATTTATTCAGTCAGTCAGTCAAATGCACACGTTTGAACAATGTTTTCTAGTTAAATGCCGTATATTTTAAACTTCAGACTTATTGTTTAGCTATCGGCAGGTGTTTTGGTTCTCAGTGCCGTATTAAGATCAATCAATCGTGTTGGATGGTGGCTGGACAGAACAGTCATTTGTTACATGACTGTTCTGTCCAGCCACCACTCAGCTACTTTTTCTGCAAGTAGATGTTAATTTAGGGTACCTTTGTACCTTCCTTAGTCCTGTGTCCTAAGATGCTTACATAGGTCAATATATGTGTTAACACCGGTTTTCTGGCCCACCACACTGGGAAAACTTACTTAATGTTAGTAGACTACTACTCTCGATACGTTGAAGTAATAAAAACCCCAATTACCACATCATCAGGAGTTATCAATGGCTTTAAATCAATTTTTGCTAGACATGGGGTTCCGGAAGTACAGATTACTGATAATGGCCCTTTTCTTCAGGCTCTTTCTCCTCATTTTCCAAGGACTACGACTTCAGACATGTGACCAACAGCCCGTACTTTGCACAGAGCAATGGAGAGGCAGAGAGAGCAGTGAAAACCGTCAAGGGCCTATTGAGGAAAAATGCTGACCCATACAGAGCCCTGTTGGCTTACAGAGTCACACCGCTGCATCAGGGACCATCGCCAGCAGAACCCCTAATGGGCAGGACACTGCGCTCACCATTGCCAGTCTCACCTGTTCAACTCAAAGCTCAATAGCGAAACAGGAAGGCCTTTGCAGACAAGGACAAAGGACTGAAACAAGCACAGACAGTTGACTTTAACCACAGACACAGCAGCTACTGTGAGACCACAACTAAAAGCAGGTCACCAGTCTGGGTCACAAACACAGAAGAATCTGCCACTGTGCTGAGTAAAGCAGACACTCCCCGCTCGTATGTAGTGGAAACAAACTCAGAAGAGGTGAAGAGAAACAAAGCACACCTCAGACCCCTCCCGGAGATACAAGCCCCAACACCGGCTGTGGAGGACACAGAACAGGCAACAGGTCCAGAAGAGGGGGAAGGGGCGGGGGAGAGGATGCAGAGGGCCTACCCAAGGAGAGAGGTGAAAGCCCCGGAGTGGCTTAAAGACTTGTAACATAATATCTAGCACCTAGAAGTAAACAAGACAGAGCCATGTTCATGTTTAATCTGTCTGATATCTTTGGTTTAGGTTTAATATTTGCAATAGACTAGGTGACCTACAGTTAAGGTAGTTCTGCCAGTGTAAGCATTTTCATTTAAAGCTTTATTACTACTTTGGGGAAAGGGGAGATGTAGTATGACCCTCTGGATGCCCCGTACCGGGGGCTGTATAAATGTATCTGTGGGTTGTCATGGAAACAGTTCAGTAAATATGCCAGCAAGCTAAAGACATGCTGTTGTCCGTATCCGTTTGTAATGCCAACGACCACAAAGAGCTTGCTCGCCCTTATCCCCCTTACCCGTTACTTCTAGGACACACCCCCGACCTATGAGAGAGAGTGCGCCTGAACAGTTGAAAACTTCAAAACCCTGTTTCGCGTAAACGCCAGTTAGACAGCTTATTTACTTCATGTCAAATTAACTGGCCGTGATTCCCAGAGACTCGCCTTGTTCTCGGCGTGTGGCGCGCTGTGTGCGTCTCTCAGATCCGGGAGGTGGGCTCTCAAGGGAGGACGGACAACAACTCTCTTTTCAAATGTTTATTGTAAAATATAAGAAAACAATACAAAAGATTAAAAATCCTATCCTCCTCTATGGAGGCGACTTGGAAAATAATAAAACGCGGGCCTTGTGCCACAATTCAACAAAATATCAAAACTGTCAGAACAACTCAACACAGCTTTAGACTATGAAAACTGTCAGACTAAGAGCAGATTCGGAAAGATGGTAACAGAGTAAAAGTGTATATCAGACTCAAAGGATTTGTCAAAGACGTTTCAAAGACTTTGTGTCACATTGACCTACATATCATTTTGATATGCTTCAATACCGATGACACCTTTCTCAATTGGGGACTGTGCCATGACGCTCGTATCCAGCTATCCTGTATGTTTCCAAGGAACTTTCACTTTCCAAAAGGTCAAGTGTGGTTTTCTCTATACGAGCAGTTTACCACATCCTCTACAAAATTGTCATACCGAAACATTCTGCTTCAAACTTTTTAGCATCTATTTTAAAAAGCACATCTGCCGAGTATTTTTATTCAAAACGAAAAGTCAAAAAAGCTCTAAAAATTTTAATTTTGCAAGTTATTTCCAACATATCTTAAGACATACGCAAGACATTTCCTAAAAACACATTTGCCAATGCACATTTTATCTAGTACCTCAATATGCGAATGCAAGACATAAAACATTTAAATGCAAAACTCAATATATGTATGCAATTTTTTTTTAAAACTTTTTAATGCAAAACTTTATATGTGTGTGCAAGCAAATTGTAATGCTTTTTTAATGCAAAACTTGATATACGAATGCAAAAAGTCAGAAACGCATCCTAATGCAAATGCACATTTTCTCTAATTAGCGTCACTCTTTTTTTTGGTTTACTCGTGTTCAGGTACAATAGTAGATTGTGTTGGTTGAGGGGGTACATCATGCGTTCGGATTGCCTCTTTTCATTTCATGTCATTACATTTCTACAGATGCGTTTGTAGTTTGCCAGTATGTATTTATACAGTATATCTTTGTAGTGTATGTAGAAATGATACATTTGTATCAGTAATCTATTAGTCAAAACAATCCTGTATTGAAATCGAACTACATGTTCTAAAGCTTTGACTGTTAGTAAGGAGCCAGGAGTCAGGTGGCTGAGCGGTTAGGGAATCAGGCTTTTACGTAATCAGAAGGTTGCTGGTTCGATTCCCGGTCGTGCAAATTGACGTTGTGTCCTCGGGCAAGGCACTTCACCCTACTTGCCTCAGGGGGAATGTCTCTGTAATTGCTGTAAGTCGCTCTGGATAAGGGCGTCTGCGAAATGACTAAATGTAAATGTGTTAGTTGATTAAATGTTTTTGTGGTGTTATTGACTCTTTAATGGCTTGAAGACACATGCAACGTATATACTTAATCAATACACCTAAGATATCTTTGTATGTGTTACACCTTGTATTTAAAAGACTTAGTGAATACAATCGTGTATTTTGAATACAATCATGTATATTATTCAAGCTCGGTCATCATTTCTAGTCCAACCCCATGTTGACCTTCAGATGAAACCAATGTGTTCAGTTCTTCAAAGGCATCTTCTAGTTTTCTCTTCCATTCTTGTGCTAGACATTGTTGCTCACAATCACATATGTTTTTTAGGTATATTTTTGCACATTCTTCTAGTTGATTATTTATATGAAGATGTGTGTGCTCTGAGATGTACTTCCTCAGGCTACTAGATTGATTACGACTGAACGTATTCATCAAATCACCAGACAACTTGGATAGATCATGCCAGTTGCTGGTATTATTGACTTTCTGAGACACATTATGTTTAGCTCTGTCTTCAAGCATCTTTTCAATTTGAGTCTCTGCCTGTTCCATAATCATGGTATTAAAGGATATCTTGTATTTTTCACCCTTACAATGTTTGTGGGAGCATATGCAGGATCCAATTATCCTTAATGAGACAATACATAGGATACACACCAATCCATACACCTGAAAAAGATTTTGTTTTTGCAAGTTTAATGTTGGAAAATGAATACTAAATGTACACATTCAGCCATTATGATATAGTATATCATGACATATACTTACAACTGACCAACTCTTCAGATTAGAGATGGAAACCCTCTCCTCAAGGTTGAGATTGTCAGAGTTCTGGCAGGGACGTGTGCAGTTCTCTTTACTGAAGTTGTTCATGCAGCAGACGTACCAGTCCCCGTCCAGATAAACAGCAGCCACCCAGAGCAAAGATGTACTAAGTGCGTTTGAACCAACTTTTAAAAATCCAAACCAACCACACTTCCTACAATGAAGGGCAGTTTGGAAGTGTTTATCCATCAGAAGGAGAATAAACATTAAGATAGGAGTTGGCAATACCATGTAGCAAATACATGGTGCAGGAAGAGAAGCTGGTTGACAAGGACATTTCAGGTCTATGTCCATCACAGCGTGGTAAACAAAGAGAAATATGATGAGCAGATACAGCCTTGTAGCATTAAGCAGTGGTATAATAAAGGTCAGAAGTTTATTCTTGAAATCATTTAGAATCTTCATGATGAGAAAAAGACTCCACCTTGCCAAATGCCAAAGTTGTCAAACTGTCTGGCAACGAACCTACAGGAGTGTGCTAAGCACTTCTCCAACCACACCTGCATAGAGGAGGGCCATGTGAGTATTGAAAGTGACTATGGATTATAATAAATGGGAAGTGTACAGTATGCATGTTGCCAAGGTGACGTCCCCCTAGGTGTGTTGTGTTGCTCTACGCTCTCTTTTTGCATATCTCTAATAGATAGTCCTAGAAGGCCATCAACTTTATCAACATGATCACCTGCACCTGAGCGCTATGAATGCTGCCTTTGTTGAGAGCCCACTCTCTTTTCTGGCCTGCAAGCACTTTTGGCTTTTAGAACAGGAGTTTTGAGTTGTTGCACTTTCCAACACACTTGAACCACACATGTTACACAGACACAATCTGTACACTACTGACACTCCCATGTACACTCTCCACGTTTGTATGTTTGGTTTATTCAAGTTCATGTCTTTTATTGTCAGATGCACAGAACAACACAAGGTCAGTCTGGGCACTGAAATTCTTAGGACAAGAAAACGCAAAGCAACCTGGCATAACATAACATATAAGTACTCAGAACATAGATACCTGAGCCGGCTGTGACACCATATCTGTAAAAAATAAATAACAAGGCTACTTTTGGACATATGGATGATGTGGAAAAACAGTGAAGGTACTGGAGTTTCTAGTTTATCTCTGCATGTTGCATTTGAAATCATGTTGCACCACTCTGTCTGATACATACAGACCCTGGCCATGGAAATACTGTTAGAGGTACCCTATGTACTTCTGATCCTTGACCATCTCCTGTGTTTCCTAAATGCATAATTTGTATGTTGCTTTGGATAAAAGCATTAGCTAAATGAGGCTTAAGCCCCCCCCAAAACTTTCATTAGCCCCCCCCAAATTTTGTATATAACAAAAAGGAAAAAATAAAAACGTTTTACATGTTTTTCTTTCCTATTTTAAATCTAAATGTGTTCATTTCTCTTCCTAAAACCCACTACAGGACACTATTTAAAAGGATATTTTTCAAACATTTCTTCTGGAGGAACACGCCCCGAGTACTGAGTATGTACAAATTCAATAGCCACAAAGACCTGATACTTCTTACTGGTATAGGGCCTGTTGGAGCCATTAGCACCCTGTTTTGTTTTGGGTACACACCACGTTTGTGGTGCTGATTTATCTGTAGTTTTATGTTTGAGCACTGGGTGGAGCATTGCCTTTTAACAGCCAGGAATACACAGGTGTGTGGCTAGGGGAAATGCATACAGCTTTTCACCGTGTCAGGTCTGTGTCAATTGATCCAATACAAAAGAAAATGAATGGAACGAAACCAAACCAGATATAATGAAATGGACTGTATTACTGGTGCTGCCGTCAAGACAATAACTGGGTAAACAGCAGAATGCAGAGAAATTGTGGACATTGGTTTATTGGCAAGCAGAACACGCGTCCAGGGCAAGTTCTCCCCTGGTCCCACCTCATTGGCCAAGTGTAGGAGTCGATAAAAGGCTCTACAGGGCCTAAATGTTGCAGTTGAGAGTCTTTAGTTTGGACACCAACTAACCGCTCTTCAAGCATTTCTGCTGCTATCAGCGTCGCTCCTGTGTTTGGCGTCAGATATCAACGCCAGAAACACATTTGAGTCGTGATAACGTTAAAATGTGACACTTGATGACCATAAATACCGAAGCCCACTAATAGACGACCGAGCACAGGGAAGAAACACAGCTCCACGCACCGTGTTTTTTTTTCTATTTGTATCCAATACTTTTCCATCGAATCCAGAAAAGTGTTAAAGTAACAGACTGAACGTGACCAAGTTGATTAATATGTTGAAAATGCTTCTCTCTCCGCTCCGATGGCTGATTCTGTTGTTTCTTGTGAACTTCGTCTATTCTGGTGAGTTAATATATTAAAATAACCCTTAACACTAAAAACTAAAGTTATACAAAATTATTAAATAACAGCATTCATATTTTAGCCTATGCTAAATTGTGATTAAATACTTTATTAGACCTTAATCTTCTGAAGCACGTTACCCAGGTTACAGTCTATTTGATCGATTATTACAATAAAAAAGCGGTAAAGAATCTAAATGAATTTCAGTTTGCATGAAGCTACCGCTCATACAGTCTACGCCACACCGTCCGGGATGAGACAGTAAACAAACACGGTATTTTGGCCGCTGCAACACGCATTGGCAACTGATAAGGGGTCGGCCCAATGGTTTAGTCTGTCAGTTCCCTATCAGCTAGGACCAAAAAAGTGATGCTGGCTTAGTGCAAGCCCCCACCCCTCGCCTCTCGGCTTGAGGCAACAGCCCCGGTGGATATAGGTGGTATTGCATTTCCGATTAGGCCTATCTACCCGACTCGTCCGATCGTTTTTTTCTATTAACTCCAGCAACATATCTAAAACTATCTCACCCAAAAAATGTTGTTAGATTCTCGAACCTGGCTCATACTACTAGCTTTTTCATAGAATAATCTTTCCAGATTTTTGCTAAATTTGAAAACAATCCGAAATGGCTAAACTAGCAGCCCGTTTATTTGCTTATGTCAAGAAAAGTTGCCTGGAAACGTGTTCGCGGATCCGAACAGGGGACGAGCACAAAAGGGAACATCAGCAAATCAGCAGTTGCCTGCCTTTATTGTAGCACGTTTTACAAATAGTTGCACACATACATGGCGGTTGTTTGTAGAGTTTATGTCCGTTATTTTAAAGCAGATTGAACCATTTCGTAATCAAAGCTATTATGCTCACGGCATGACAAACGTAATTATAGCATAGTATAATTAGTTGTAATATCGTGGCATGTTACGGCGTCATTATTGATTGTTGACATGTTATTCTGGAGCAAAGACGAATATGAATAAATCATGTCTGATAGCCACAATATGGTCGTTATATTGTTATAACTTGTCAACTTATGTCAACACACAACGATGGCATTAACAATAAGTACCTAGAAGTAAACAAGACAGAGCCATGTTCATGTTTAATCTGTCTGATATCTTTGGTTTAGGTTTAATATTTGCAATAGACTAGGTGACCTACAGTTAAGGTAGTTCTGCCAGTGTAAGCATTTTCATTTAAAGCTTTATTACTACTTTGGGGAAAGGGGAGATGTAGTATGACCCTCTGGATGCCCCGTACCTGGGGCTGTTTAAATGTATCTGTGGGTTGTCATGGAAACAGTTCAGTAAATATGCCAGCAAGCTAAAGACATGCTGTTGTCCGTATCCGTTTGTAATGCCAACGACCACAAAGAGCTTGCTCGCCCTTATCCCCCTTACCCGTTACTTCTAGGACACACCCCCGACCTATGAGAGAGAGTGCGCCTGAACAGTTGAAAACTTCAAAACCCTGTTTCGCGTAAACGCCAGTTAGACAGCTTATTTACTTCATGTCAAATTAACTGGCCGTGATTCCCAGAGACTCGCCTTGTTCTCGGCGTGTGGCGCGCTGTGTGCGTCTCTCAGATCCGGGAGGTGGGCTCTCAAGGGAGGACGGACAACAACTCTCTTTTCAAATGTTTATTGTAAAATATAAGAAAACAATACAAAAGATTAAAAATCCTATCCTCCTCTATGGAGGCGACTTGGAAAATAATAAAACGCGGGCCTTGTGCCACAATTCAACAAAATATCAAAACTGTCAGAACAACTCAACACAGCTTTAGACTATGAAAACTGTCAGACTAAGAGCAGATTTGGAAAGGATGTAACGGAGTAAAAGTGTATATCAGACTCAAAGGACTTGTCAAAGACGTTTCAAAGACTTTGTGTCACATTGACCTACATATCATTTTGATATGCTTCAATACCGATGACACCTTTCTCAATTGGGGACTGTGCCATGACGCTCGTATCCAGCTATCCTGTATGTTTCCAAGGAACTTTCACTTTCCAAAAGGTCAAGTGTGGTTTTCTCTATAAGAGCAGTTTACCACATCCTCTACAAAATTGTCATACCAAAACATTCTGCTCCAAACTTTTTAGCAGTCAGTAGTTATAACACATCTATTTTAGAAAGCACATCTACAAAGTTATTTCTATCATATCTTAAAACATACGCAAGCCATTTCCTAAAAACACATTTGCCAATGCACATATTATCTAGTAACTCAATATGCATATGCAAGAGATTAAACATTTAAATGCAAAACTCGATATATGTTTGCAAACAAATTTAAAAACGTTTTAATACAACACTTAATATATCTGTGCAAGCAAATTCTAAAACTTTTTAAATCCAAAACTTGATATACGTATGCAAAACACATCTTAATGCAAATGCACATTTTCTCTATCATGCATCACTCTTTTTTGGGGGGGGCACCAACTCTATCTCTTCTATCTTGCTACGTCTGAAGTCATTCATCAAATCTTCAGACAACTTGGATAGATCATCCCAGTTGCTGGTATTATTGACTTTCTGAGACACACAATGTTTAGCTCTGTCTTTAAGCATATTTTCAATTTGAGTGTCTGCCTGTTCCATAATCATGGTATTAAAGGATGTCTTGTATTTTTCACCCTTACAATGTTTGTAGGAGCATATGCAGGATCCAATTGTCCTTAATGAGACAATACATAGGATCCACACCAATGCCCACATCTGAAAAAACATTTGTTTTTGCAGGTTTAATGTTGGAAAATAAATACAAATGTGAACATTAATCTAATATGATATAGGATATCATGAAATATACTTACAACTGACCAACTCTTGAGGTTAGAGATGGAAACCCTCTCCACAAGGCTAAGATCTTCAGACTTCTTGCAGGGAAGTGTTGAGTTCTCTTTACTGAATTTGTTCCAGCAGCAGACGTACCAGTCCCCGTCCAGATAAACAGCAGCCACCCAGAGAAAAGATGTGCTAAGTGCGTTGGAAATTACTCTAAAAAATCCGAAACAACTACAGTTCCAATAACAAAATAAAGTTTGGGAGTGTTTATCCATCAGAAGGAGAATGAACATTAAGATAGGAATTGGCAATACCATGTAGGACAAACACGGTCCAGGAAGAGAACCTGGTTGACAAGGACATTTCAGGTCTATGTCCATCACAGCGTGGTAAACAAAGAGAAATGTGATGAGCAGATACACCCCTGTTGCCTTTAGCAGTGGTTTAATGAAGTTCAGAAGTCTCTCCATGAAATCGTGTGTAAAAGTCATGATGAGAATAAGAGTCAAATGCCAAAGTTGACAAACCCTCTGCAGATAGACTTACAAGAGTCTTGGTGTTTATGTACCTCCCTAACCACACCTACAAAGAGGATGGCAAATTCACATACAAGTACAAAGTACAAGTGAATATGGCAAAAGATTACAAGATAAGACACAAACTGTAGCCAGAGATTTTTTTTCATCTGACATGACTGGTAAGTGCACATAACTTGTTTTCTACCTTCCACATATATACGTCTTTTCAAAAGTCAACTTTAAACACAAGGTGAAACACAATGAGAATTGTTTGACCAAGCTTTCCAGTTTTCTCCAACGTCCTTTTTCCATGTATAGTTGTACACGATAGTACATTTCATTCACTTATATTGATATTATTAACATAATTTGAACTACAATGTTATAATAATGTATGGTGGCATCAGGTCACACTGTCCCTCTATGCCACCCTACAACTACCTCGTTCACCCCCTTACCACCCCTACAATTACAGTGTAGTTTGCTTAGTTCGCTCATGCCTTGGGCCGGCCCTGCCTACTTATTAGGGATCAAATCAAATCAAATCAAATGTATTTGTATAGCCCTTTTTACACGCAAGCATGTCACAGAGGGCTTCACATACCCCCATAGAACTGCCCCTCAACCAACCTAAACCCTCAAGGAAGACAAGGAAAAACTCCCAGAAAAACTCCCAACAGGAGAAAAAATGGAAGAAACCTTGGGAGGAGCAATTCAGAGAGGGATCCCCTCCTCCAGAGACGGTTGGCAAGAGAGAGGAGCAGAACACAAGCTAAACATAGTCATACAGTGTCAATGGGTTTTGAAACACCAAAAATATACAGCAACGGAACTATTACAGTAACAATATACAATAACAGGTTTACTTTATTTGTAACATTTAATGTTTAACATGCACAAGGGATGTGCATCCGTCTTTTCTTTCTTATCTGTTCAGTTAACGTGCTAATGTTACTTCAAGGTTAAACTAGCTTGCTAAAATTGTAGAAGTATTTGCTACAGTTTGTCAAGTTTTTTTCACATTTTCACTTTTGCCATGATATGTTCAGTGGTGTATAAAGTACCCAAAAGCCATACTTGAGTAAAAGTAAAAATACCTTACTGGAAAATGACTCAAGTAAAAGTAAAAGTAACCTTCTAGAAAACGACTTGAGTAAAAGTCTTAAAGTATCTGAACTTTTCTGTACTTAAGTATCAAAAGTAATTTTCTGATGTTAAATGTTTTTAAGTATTGAAAGTAAAAGAAAAAGTAAATGAAATACTAAAGCAGCACCGAAAGTAACAACCTTTCAGTATCATTACTTGAAACTGAAAACAATTTTGTTCCCCCTTCTCCATCCCCTTTCCCACGCTAATAATAAAACAAAACTCCGTACTATCAATACCCGTGACTGTCGCAAGCGCTGAAAGGTCATTTTCCAAGCTGAAACTGATCAAAACATCTCAAAAGCTCCATCTCACAGGAGAGGCTGTCAGGTTTGGCCATCCTTAGCATAGAAAATGAACGTGCGTGCAGTTTAGATGTAAAGAGTGTGGTAAAAGACTTTGCACACAGATTTGCAAAAAGACGCGCACATGTGTATTCAAACCTGTAGAAAGTGTATCGACTATATGTAGGCCTTTTTGTAACTTGTTATGTTGTTGTAACATATGCCATATGCTCTGTTTGAGCGTTTTTTTGTGATTTCCCTCACAAGACAAGCTTGAGTTTTGATATCTTGCATGTATTATACGGCTCTTCAGAATGTTCCAAAAAGTTCAGTTGATCGCGGGGGGTGGGGGGCCTCATGCGTTTCCGTTATGGGCCTTGATTAAAGTATCGGCTCCTTTAATTTCCCTTTCTTTCTGCCCCCAGGATTTTTTCAATTTAGCTAGTACATTTCAGTTCCCGCTTTACATTAACCTACTTGCACATCATAAGTATTCTATATCTGACTGGCCAAGGTTTTGTACCGCATTTTCACAATAACATTGTGGGAAATACTGGCAGGCATGAAATGCTACCAACAGAGTGAGAGTGAAGGGG
>NC_140375.1:18082500-18142500 GCF_054491055.1 Hypomesus nipponensis | reverse complement strand
GGGAGAGGAGAGGAGAGGAGAAGAGAGGGGAGGAGAGGGGAGGGGAGAGGGGAGGGGGGGGGAGGAGGGGAGGGGAGATGGGAGGGGGGGAGGGGAGGGGGGGGATGGGGGGAGGGGAGGGGAGGAGGGGTGGAGAGGGGAGGAGAGGGGAGAGGAGGGGAGGGGAGGGGAGGAGAGGGGGGAGGGAGGGGGGGGAGGATGGGGGAGGGGTGGAGAGGGGAGGAGAGGGGAGAGGAGGGGGGAAGGGGAGGGGAGAGGGGGAAGAGGGGGAAGGGGAGAGGAGGGGAGGGGAGGGGGGAGAGGAGGGGAGAGGTGGACAGGGGAGGAGAGGGAAGGGGGAGGAGGGGTGGAGAAGGAAGGGGAGGAGGGGGGAGGAAGGGAGGAGGGGTGGACAGGGGAGGAGAGGGAAGGGGAGAGGGGTGGAGAGGGGAGGAGAGGGAAGGGGAAGGGGGGAGGAAGGGAGGAGGGGTGGAGAGGGGAGGAGAGGGAAGGGAAGGAGGAGGGAGGAAGGGAGGAGGGGTGGAGAGGGGAGGAGAGGAGAGGAGAGGAGAGGGGAGGGGAGGGGAGGGGAGGGGAGGGGAGGGGAGGGGAGGGGAGGGGAGGGGAGGGGAGGGGAGGGGAGGGGAGGGGAGGGGAGGGGAGGGGATGAGGAAGGGAGGAGAGGAGGGGAGGGGAGGGGAGGGAGCAAAGGAGAGGACAGGAGAGGAGAGGAGAGAGGAGAGGAGGGGGGGAGAGGAGGAGGGAGGAGAGGGGAGGAGGGGAGGGGGGGAATAGGTGGATAAGTAGTGACTTGACAGTCTATTACTCACTCCCTCCCCAGGGGATATTGACCCGTGGAGTGAGCTGAGTGTGCACCACAGAAGAAGCCTGGCTCAGGATACGCCCATCCTCATCCGGGGCTCCGCCCACTGTGCTGACATGAACCCTGCCAGAGCCAGCGACCGCCCTGCCTTGACAGAGGCCAGACAGGTGAGGAGCAGGGGCTGGAGGCTGGGGCTGGAGGCTGGGGCTGGAGGCTGGAGGCTGGGGCTGGAGGCTGGGGCTGGAGGCTGGGGCTGGAGGCTGGGGCTGGAGATCTAGGATGAGTGTATTTCATATACAATATATCCCATACATGTTCATATACAACACCTCCCTCCCCCTCTCCCCCTCTCCCCCTCTCCCCCTCTCCTCCTCTCCCCCTCTCTCCCCCTCCCTGCCTCCCTGCCCCTCTCTCCCCTTCCCTGCTTCCCTGCCCCTCTCTCCCCCTCCCTGCCTCCTCTCTCTCCATCTAGAACATAGAGGAGCATGTGGGTCTCTGGTTGAAGACAGCAGCCTGGGAGAGAATGGGCTGACGGGAATCAGCAGCCTGTCTTCCTGCTTCCTGTCTTCCTGCTTCCTGTCTTCCTGCTTCCTGTCTTCCTGCTTCCTGTCTTCCTGCTTCCTGTCTTCCTGCTTCCTGTTTTCCTGCTTCCTGTCTTCCTGTCTTCTTGCTTCCTGTCTTCCTGCTTCCTGTTCCTTCCTGTTCTTCTCCCCATCGCTGATCCTGGGGGACAAATGACTTATTTCTAATTCTTCAGATTATTTTCTGTATATGTTGTCCATATAAAATAAATTATATATACATGCATGTGTGTACTTGAGGTGTGACTGTGTGTGTGTTGGTGTGTATGTGTGTGTGTTGGTGTGCGTGTGTGTTGGTGTGTGTGTGTGTGTGTGTGTTGGTGTGTGTGTGTGTTTATATTGCTTTTACACAGTGTGACATATTTACAACAGCAGCACACTTCGGTGGATGGGAGCACACTTGACATATACTTGTGTCACGTTGTTTTGGTTGTTTTTCAGTTTGATTTCTCAGAATGAGTTTCTCCCTTTATATATTACATTGCTTGTGTTGTAAGAAATCTTAAATCCTGAATGAAATTCAATAAAGTTTTGATTTACAGTAATTCCTTCCTTGTCTTGGCACATCATGTCCACCAGGGGGCGAACTTGCCACATACAGAATGCCCGCTGGCTTGTAGTCCTCCACATAAACATAGGAAATATTATTAAACCTGCTGTAGGATTATCAAATTCTTAATTATTTTCAGTCCTGTGTTGTTAGTTACAGTGACAGTTAATGATGAAAAGAGTAAATGAGAGAGAGGGAGAGAGAGGTGTGAATGACAGAGAGGAAGAGAGAGAGAGAGAGAGAGAGAGAGAGAGAGAGAGAGAGAGAGAGAGAGAGAGAGAGAGAGAGAGAGAGAGTCTGCAAGAGAGAGAAAAAGAGAGACTGTGCCTGAGTGGATTATAGATAGAAGAGAGAATATTTCTGGGAGAGAAAGTGTGACTGTGAGAACGAGAGTGTGGATGTGAAAGAAAATAAGTGAGTGTGTGTGTGAGAGAGAGAGAGAGAGAGAGAGAGAGAGAGAGAGAGAACAGGAGTGTGTGAGACAAAGATGGTGTGGGAGAGAGACAGAGAGAGTGAGGGAGAGCATAAGAGAGAGTGAGGGAGAGAGAGATACAGTGAGAGAGAGAGTGTGAGGGAGAGAGATACAGAGAGATACGGAGAGAGAGAGAGAGAGAGAGAGAGAGTTACAGAGAGAGAGAGAGAGAGATACAGAGAGAGAGAGAGAGAGAGAGAGAGATACAGAGAGATAGAGAGAGAGAGAGAGAGAGAGAGAGAGAGAGAGAGAGAGAGAGAGAGAGAGAGAGATACAGAGAGAGAGTGTGTGAGAGAGCGAGTGTGAGGGAGAACCAGTTGTCCCAAGGCCATCTGTTTCCCTGTAGGCAGAGAGTGAGGAGGGGGGGGGGGGGAGCAGGGGGGGGGGAGCAGGGGGAGGGAGGGGGAGCAGGGGAGGGGGGGGTCCTGCTGCTCTGGCCTGCCCCTTGTTGATTGATGATCTCCACTCCCCCAGGGTCACACAGGTCACAACCTCCCACCACTACCCCCCCACTGAGAGGGGTCAATCTGACTCTCACACACAAACACACACACACACACACAAACACACAAACACACACACAGACACCACCTTCACACACACACACAGCTCATGTGCACACACCCCACACATACAGTACATATATACACGCACAAACACATTCAGCACATCTGCACACACACACACACACACACACATAAACATGCACCCCCCCTCCACACTCACACACACACACACAACGCATCTGCACACACGCACACACCTCGGCCTGTATCTGCAGCTCCAGTCTGGGTATCAGCAAGCTGGGACAGAACAACAGGCCATGCTTTCACCCTCCCTCTCTCTCATTCCCTATCTCTCTCCCTCTCTTCCTATCTCTCCCTCGATCTCTCCCTCTCTCTCCCTCTCCTTGTCATTCCCTCTCATTCCCTATCTCTTTCCTTCTCTCTCTCCTCTCTCCCTCACTCTCACTCCCCCTACCCTTTCTTATACTCTCCCTCCCCCTCTCATTCCCTCTATCTTCTCTGTTTCCCTCCCCCCTCCTCCCCTCCTCTGCCTTGACTCCCCTCTCTCCCCCTCTCTCCCCCTCCCTCCCCCTCGCCCTCCCTCCCCCTCGCCCTCCCTCCCTCCCCCCTCCCCCCCCCTCCCTCCCTCCCTCCCCCTCGCCTGTCCCCTTGATCAATGAGGAAGTTCCAGAGCCTCCACTATTAATCAGAGCCTATCGGCTATCTGTCTCCCACAACAACCAATCACAGCTGCCAGACAGCTGGGCCATGACAAATGGGGCTTGGGGGCGGGTTGAGGGAGGGGGGGCGGGGGGGATGCAGGCGGGGGTGGGGGGCAGGGGTGCACTTTATCTGATCTTAGTCAGGTCATGGCTGCACTTACAGTTGATCCAACAGATGATGTTGGAAAACACACTACTAGACACACACACACACCCTAACATGAACACACACTTACACCCTAACATGAACACACACTTACACCCTAACATGAACACACACTTACACCCTAACATGAACACACTCGAACACCCTAACATGAACACACACTTACACCCTAACATGAACACACACTTACACCCTAACATGAACACACACTTACACCCTAACATGAACACACACTTACACCCTAACATGAACACACACTTACACCCTAACATGAACACACACTTACACCCTAACATGAACACACACTTACACCCTAACATGAACACACACTTACACCCTAACATGAACACACACTTACACCCTAACATGAACACACACTTACACCCTAACATGAACACACTCGAACACCCTAACATGAACACACACTTACACCCTAACATGAACACACACTTACACCCTAACATGAACACACACTTACACCCTAACATGAACACACTCAAACACCACATTTTGCACTCTGTTGAAGGAACACACTGTCCATGTGATCATGATCGTATCACATGGTGACCCTGTCAACTTCCTGTTTTGACCATGACCCAGGTCTGATCTGAGATCAGGTGTCTGAGAACAGATCTAGAATACCTGGATAGACCAGATCTGAAAGTAACTAGATGTTACAGATCTTGAAATAACTGGACAGAATAGATCTTGAAATGAGTGGATTGACCAGATCTAGCTATTTCTATTTCTGGGTGGATACAATCCAATCCTGATGGTCATTCCACCAGGAGGGATGACTTGCTCTTCTTCCTGTCTTACTCACACCCATCCTCCACCCATCCTCCACCCACCTCAACAGCCTCACCCAGACACCAGAGACACCAGCCCACCATCTCCCCCTGCTGGGTCTCTCTCCACCAGAGGTGTGTCTCTGTTTCAGATCCTTCTCGTATCAACAACCTGGAGGATGTAACAGCTAGCTAGCTAGCTCAGACCCTGGAGGATGTAACAGCTAGCTCGCTAGCTCAGACCCTGGAGGATGTAACAGCTAGCTAGCTCAGACCTGGAGGATGTAATGGCTAGCTAGCTAGTTCAGACCCTGGAGGATGTAACAGCTAGCTAGCTAGCTCAGAGGCTTGTTGATTGCATCCTCTGGTTGAAAGCATCAGAGGTTTTTCTCTCTCTCTCTCTCTCTCTCTCTCTCTCTCTCTCTGTATCTCTCTCTGTATCTCTCTTTCTCTCTCTCTCTTTCTCTCTCTCTTTGTATCTCTCTCTCTCTCTGTTTCTCTCTCTCTCTCACACATCTTTAATGAAAACACATCTATTCTTCTTTGCTTCTTAAAAATCCATCCTCTTCCACAGCATCATCCTGCTACTCCGTTATTATGATAATATGACCCTGTGTGTGTGTGTGTGCGTCTGTGAGAAAGAAAGAGGCGAGTGTGGTGTTTAAATGTGTGTGTGTGTGTGTGTGCATGTGTGCGTGTGTGCGTGTGTGTGTGTGTGTGCGTGTGTGTGTGTGCGTGTGTGCGTGTGTGTGTGTGTGCGTGTGTGTGTGTGCGTGTGTGTGTGTGTGTGTGTGTGTGCGTGTGTGTGTGTGTGTGTGTGCGTGTGCGCGTGCGTGTGTGTGTGTTGTTAATACGAGATGCAGACCAAGTCCCTTTTCAGATTTATGAACCTTCTGACAGAGCTTCTCTCTTTTGCCCTGTCTCCTACTCTTCCCCCTCTCTTCTTCTCCCTCCATCTCTCCCCACATCTGTCCATTCATCATTCCCAGGGCCAGAGGAAGAATATTAATCCCTTCATCCCATCCCTCACTCCTCTGGAGAGATGAGGAGGACGATGGAGGAGGAGAAGGAGGATGAGGAAGAGGACCTTGGATTAGTTTTGATAGAACTTTTGTAAAATCTGATACATCCTCTGTTTATTATATAGATTAAGACCTCTTTACCTCCATCAGGCGTGTGTGTGTGTGTGTGTGTGTGTCTGTGGAGGGTAAGGGGAGTGGAACTAGTGAGTGATAAAATAGAGATATGCCCAACTCTTTATATTATGTTGATCCATGCAAATACAAAACAACAGACCTGTTGAGAGAGAGCAGAGCCAATCAGCACAAGCTCCACACACACTCACAGCCCACACACTCACACACACACTCTCACACACACACACAAACTCACACTCACACACTCAGCGCACACACAGTCAAACTAACATCTCATCAACCATGGTCACCCAAATCCAATAACTTCAAGACAATCAATTAGCAGATGATCTAATCACTGCCCTGAGGAAGCCTCGCTGCAGCCTCATAGAGGAGAGAAAGGACGAGAGAGAGAGAGAGACAGCGATATGAAATCTTTAACCACCAGGCAGCCTAGAAACCACTTCTCCTCCATCCATCCATCCCTCCCCTCCCACCTCCCCCCCCTCTCCTCTCTTCCCTTACTCTCCTGTCCAACCCCCCCTTTCCCAAGCCCTGTGGGCCCCCCCAGCCCCCTCCTCCCCTTCTCACTGACAGGTAGATTAAGGGGCGTGATAGATGCCCCTCTCTCTATCTCCCTCTCTCCATCTCCTCCCTCGCTCCCCCTCTCTCTCCCTCCATCTATCACGAGCCTGTGTGTAATTGTGGCTGCGCAGAGCTGGCACTGCAAACCTCCATCCATCTCCTTAATAACAAACAGTCAGGAGAACGGATGGAGCTGGGGACCTGAGTTAATCTCCATCTATAAGAAGGAGGGAGGGATGGAGGGAGGGAAGAAAAGAGAGAGGGAGAAGGAGAGGGAAGAGTGGAGGGAGGAATGGAGGGAGAGAGGGAGAGAGGGATCAAATGAAAGACTAAAATAAAGAAAGGTTGTAATGACTTCTACAAACAAAACAAGAAAGAAATTAAAGGATTGAGACAAAGGGGGTGGGGAGGGAGGGAGAGAGAGAGAATATATTTGTGGTGTTGCAGGTAGAGAAATAGTATAGAATAGGAAAAGAAAGAGAGGAAGACAGAGAGAAAGAAAGAGAAATTGTGTAAAAGAAAGAGATTTGTGGGAAGTTTGCTAGCCTAACACAAGATGGTGGTGTGTTGTATTGAGTGGGATTCTGTTTGTTAATCAGAAAGACAGGAAGAGAGAGAGAAAGAGAGAGAGAGAGAGAGAGAGAGAGAGAGAGAGAGAGAGAGAGAGAGAGAGAGAGAGAGAGGGAGGGAGGGAGGGAGGGGGAGAGAGAGGGGAGAGGGAAAATTTATGTCCATGGGTCCAGACAGCCCAGAAACAAGAGAGGCACACGCCCATAAAAAAGCACTCTGTCGCTTTTACCCCCTCTCTCTTCCCCATTCTCTCTCTCTCTCTCTCTCTCTCTCTCTCTCTCTCTCTCTCTGTCTCTCCCCACTCTCTCTCTCTCTCTCTCTCTCTCTCTCTCTCTCTCTCTCTCTCTCTCTCTCTCTCTCTCTCTCTCTCTCTCTCCCTCTCCCTTATGCTCTCTTCCTCTTTCTCCCTCTCTCCCTCCACCATTTCCCCCTCCATCCTCTTTCCCTCCACCCTCTCCCACCTCTCCCCCTCCACCCTCTCCCTCTCCAACCTCTCTCTCTCTCCCTCTCTCCCTCCACCCTCTCCCCCTCTTCCTCTACCCTCTCCACCCTCTCCCCCTCTCCCTCCACCCTCTCCACCCTCTCCCCCTCTCCCCCTCTCCCCCTCTCTCTGGTTGTATCCCAGGCCGGTCCCCCTCTGATGTTGCTGCAGGTCTGGGGGTCACCAGGGGTCACGGCAGCCATATTTCCTTTATGGTGGAGTCACCAGAGTCAACTAGACAGGGGAGGCAGGGTCACCTAGCCAAGGGCAACAACCACACCAGGACTACTGGGGCTGGGGCTGGGGCTGGGGCTGGGGCTGGGGCTGGGGCTGGGGCTAGGGCTGGGGCTAGGGCTAGGGCTAGGGCTAGGGCTGGGGCTGGGGCTAGGGCTAGGGCTAGGGCTAGGGCTAGGGCTAGGGCTAGGGCTAGGGCTAGGGCTAGGGCTAGGGCTGGGGCTGGGGGCTGGGGGCTGGGGCTGGGGGCTAGGAGTTAAAGTAAAGAAGTGTGCACTCTGACAAACTTAAGTAAAAAGTAATCATTACTGCTACCTCTTTTAGTGTCATGCTGGTAACTGGACCTCACAACGTATCTCACTTAGAATAGACACTCAGATCATTCGCCAGAAATCCTTTTTGACACAGACAATTTCAAACATCTACCTAAAATATGGCCATGGGTGATCAGGAATGTCTCTATTCTCAGTCATGTTGACATCGCTAAATCCCTCTGTCTCAACCAGAACGTTAGCCATTCTTCTTGTTGCCTTCTGCTTTGCTCCATGGTAGCTTCGTAGACAAGCATACATTTTCTGTGCGTGATAGCCAGGAAATGAAAAAAGGCACGCTATGACAAAACATAATATTGATCATGGCACCAAGTACAGATTACAACTATTACTTTGTATTACTTTACCTTCACTAATTAATAGTGAAGTAAAGTACTGATACCAGAAAAATCTACTTGACACACACATACACACGCACACACACACACACACACATGCTCATCCAGTGTTGTTCGTTGCTCCGGGCATGCCTGCAGTAAGGCCTGACTTTGAATCAGGAACACCTTGTCATTGACCCTGTAGCAAGCTAGCACACACACACACACAAACACACACACACACGCACACGCACACACACACACACACACAGACTCCCTCACATTTATGAGTATTCTGCTACCATGCATAAAAACACAGTTCCACAGTGACACATATACAGTACAGGAACCAGCACTGCTGAGGACAGCACCTGACAAACAACTGCTGTAGCCCTCTGTACTTCAAACCACACACACACACATACACTCACACAACCACACACACACACACAGACTCCTTTAAAATGTTAAAATAACTATCCTTCCGTGTGAGGACATGGATGAGACCCGCTGGCCTCAGTGTAAAATATTGTGTAATGAAAACCACGAAGAGCTGCACGTGCTCAGAACAGGTCGCATACAGCCCCTCAAACACACGAGACACTTTCATATCTGTGGATGTGATGTCTGTTCTGTTGGGTTGTGTTGGCCTACACGTCGGAGGAACAAACGAATGCAGCTTGTTCAAACGGAAGAAAATATCGTGCTATTACTGTTCCATTCACATCTTTCGCTCATTGATGCAAAGGGTTTTGATGTAGGACCGGGATAAGGGCTATGATCATCGCTATAGGAATTACCCTCCTGCGGGGTTGAAAGGCAACGTTTGGACGGTGTCACGGTGCTCAGTAGCGGAGTCCCGGTCCTGCCCCGAGCCGCCCGTGGAGACGCCTGGCCGTGGCCCGGTGTGCCCCTCAAGGCGCGGCCGATTGAAGTGAGGCTGCCTGTTGGTCTCTCGCAGCGGGAGAGGGGAAAGAGAAAGGTTTTGAATAATTATTATGTTACTTAAATGTCATTTACAACACAAGACGAGGTTCGGTGTTCCACGGAGCTGTGAACTTTTTTTCTTCAGCTCTGAATGAGAAGAAAAACTCTGTTGGTATTGTTTAAACACCTCCCCCAGAATCAACATGTTCCATCCAAGGACCGTTTAATACAATGAGCTTACAATCAGCTATGGGCGAATTCAAGATTGACAGTGTTACAATACATGTCAACAAATTCAGTAAAACACCACAATATAGTCATTATCAGCTCATTAATGCTGCAGATTGTCTTCGGAGACTGCTGAAACGTATTTATGACCTAATTTGTCATCATATAAAACTCTATGGCACAAACACGACAGATCATATTCTAAAACAAACGTAAAATATGTTGCATATATGTTTATTTTAAACACACCTTTAATTGTTACAGAAATCACAAAAGAAGAATCTCAAAAAAAGAATCTCATTAAATAATCAAAATCGTTTGGAAAAAAATGGTTGTTTCCCAATGACGCGTGCTCTAAATCAGCTATTTTGGGTATCTTGTACAGAATCATGTGCTTTGGACGGGATGAAGTTTCCCAAAATATTGTTGCTGGGGTCGCATGCAGGGAAGGCGCTGGTGGCGCTGTGATCATTAATAATTAGACAGCACGGACTAATGCTACGCTAACGAGATCACTGGAAAATTACCTCCCAACGGTGAAGACAACGTGGTGAACGACCGTAAGTCGTCGACCGATCCGGTATTATATCAGATTCTCGTTGTGTACACCGCAAGGGTAGGTCGAGAGCGAGGGATGCAATAATAACATCGCTATGAGCGAGCAGTGTGAGAGCGAGAGCGTGCCATTGAGATAAAACGAGGGGGTCTTTGCGTTTGTAATGCGCGAGCGTGTGATAAGAAGGTGGGGGGCGAGAGACCCCGTCGTGTTTTGACCCCCCAAACAACTCTCAGCCACCGTCACTCCCACATCGACACCGTCTCCTCTGGTCTCCTCCGGTCTCCTCTCTCCGGGTTTTAAAGATCCATCGTTGACTCCGCTGTGACATTTTCCAGCCAGTCGCCTTTCGGTCCATAAACAGCGGGAGCGACAGAAATACACCTTTTTCCCTCTACGACTAACATCTCGGCCACCCGCCGGACCGGACCTCCTTGCTGTCAGAACCGCAACACATGCCGGAAACAACTACCCCAAACACGGCCTGAGAGCGAGGAGCGCCGCGGCTAACATAGGTTTAGGTGGGATCTTTTCTGGAATTATATTTGACGAGTGTAGCTTATGGTATTGTCCTGCATTGTGAGATGCAGGCCAATTATGCGGTTTTATTATAGTGCAATATAACTGGATGTATAGTTTGTATTTACTGATTGGTCCTCGAACTAGCAGTACGTATTAAGTTTGCATCAGAAATCGAATCGATGGCCAGCCAATAAAATGTAAACAATTGACACCGTGAAAGCACGGTGAATGCTGTGTTTGCAACTCTGGATGCATTTAGGCAATTTGCTTTCCCCAACTAAATATAAAGGACCATCAAGCTTATTGTTTACAATTGCAGTTTTGCCTTTATTACGTGACGAAAGAGATATTTTTTCCCCCTTTTCTGCGTGATCAGTGAATCTGGAGACAGGACGCTCGCGCTGGACTAGTCCACCGGTCTACTCGCTCATCCGTCCTGGAGTAGCCTAAGATCGGCTTCCGCGTCGCATGGATAAGAGGGTAGGAGGATGCTGGCTAATGTTTTCACTGTTTCCTCATTCTTACACTGGCACGCTGGGGTTAACACGTCACTAAATGCCTGAAGGATTCGGTTAATTGTTCTTCGTAGTAGCGTATACGTTCCGGATCCTCTAATATCGATGATGCCCGCTGCTACCCGGTTGCCTCTCGCTCCCCCCCTCCTCTTTCTGTGTCTCTCCCCGCCTCCCTCGCTCTCCTTCCCCAGACAGGCAGCGCAGCAGGGCCCGCAAAGCAGCGATGTGGCACGCGGTTAGTCTGCTTCTACACGGGAGTCCCACTGAGCGAGACACGGTTATTAATGCGAGCAATAACCCGTTTAATAGGGCGAGCTATAAATTGTCTATAGTCTCAGCTGTTGAAAATAATTAATTACAGATTCAGCTAACAGATGCAGGGTCAAAGCCACGTGTTTTAACTGATGGGATGGACAATATCAAATGGAAAATTGTAATTACACAATTCATTACACCGTCTCTTTAAGGCCACCTTGATGAAGTTTATTCATGACAATTCTGCTACAGCCTAAAGCTCAAAATATCTCAGTTGTAGCTATATTTAATTGTTTTTTTGATTATGAAGTACTATTTTTACAAAATACTTTCTATTACGATTAGCTTATGTAGGCTATAGTTTCTGAAAGAGTGTTAGTAAAACAACACATGGCCCTATAACGCGGTGAGGAAGTCTAGGAAACAGGCGCGGATGGAGGCAGGCTTGAAAGTAGGTCAACTTTTTTGCTACAATGAATCGGTGGCTCGTGGAGTCCCGCTGTTTATACGTGTACCGTGGGCAGTAAGGGTCACTTTTTTCCATATGAGATAATTGCCATAGTTCTTAAAACAGAGGGCAAATCTTAATCTCTCTCAACTCAGAAACGGTCTCTCTCTCTCTCCCTCGGTCTCGTTCTCTCTCTCTCACACACACACACACACACACACACACTTTTTAATGATTAAAGATCGAGATATTTTGGTAATGCGTCTCCTGAACTCCATAAGACATCGACTTAAGACTTAAGCCTATTCAAGACAGTATACTGTACAACACAGTCAGATCTCAAATCAATTATTTGAGATAATTTGGCTGCATAAGGCTTTTACTAATCAGATCTAATACGGCTAATTCAATTGAACAGACATATAGACTTACAATAGATAGGTTTTGTTTTTTAAACAAAACAAAAAAAACGCAAAGTTGCCTTGATTTATGTAAATTAGCTGTTTTAGGTGGCATTCAGGTGAAACTGTGTAGAGTCGTTAGTGTTTACCGTTTATCGGCAAGGCCAAGAAATCTGAACATTTCTGTTAGTTTGTCATGACTTTGCCAATTTTAATTAATGTGATAGGCCTACATTGCAACAAAGTTTTCAACAAAGTTTATGGTCAAAATTAAACGACACAGTATGTTTTAGATACATGAGGGGCCTATTGCATGCTTAATCTAATGTGTCATTCTTTAACATTAGTCAAAGAAAATGTTGGATATCAACAAACACCTTTTTACCTATTGATGTATTACAGATATATACAATAAGCCTATGTGTCCTACGTTTAAATACTTTTCCCTTTTGAGTTATATTGATCTTAAACCTCCAAATATTAGAAGCAGAAACTGTATTTCTCTTGACTCCCCGGCTGACGTTAATGTTTTACCGGCGATTCTGATTCTTTGCACACCGTTCTGCTGTTTTAGACAGCCTAATTTACAAAGTTTAGTTTATTGAAAAAACATTTGAAAATGTAGAGTGAAAAAAATATATACTTAGATTTTGTAGACCCAGGTTTTAAAGCCGTCCTAAAAATTATGCTGACACATAATTATATTTTCTCTTCAAAACACGGACACGAATCTAAAGGAAATATAAAATCCGACACAATTACATTTTGGCTGATCATACATCTTTAGCAATTCAAAATTTAAATATGAAATTTGACATATAATAGCCTATTATGCCATATTTCTTTACAGTAGCCTATATCTTTGATGAGCATGCTTTAATAATAGGCCTGTTTGTTGACCAACTCTTTTTCGATTACATTAGATGCTAGTTTTTGGAAGATCAATGTCTTAAAAATGTCTTAAAAAGTTAGAAGGAAGCAGTGTGACGTATTTTTTCGACCACATTTATATTTCAGTAAGCATTTCCTGATTACATCTAAATTAAATCTAAATAAACACAGTCAACATGTAACGCCACAGGAGTTAAACTAATAGAACCTTACACTGTTTGTTTTCTCATAATGTCACAGTCTCAGCCGCGAGCCTTACAGGAACATTTGAGGAATTCGTCATCTTGATTTCGGCTGCTTTGATCAGTTGACGCTCAGCCGCTAAAATTCGCCCTGAAACCCAATAGGGCAGTGTGTAAAGAAGGCGCGCAATCTGATCACGGTGATTGTGTTAATAGCGGGCCTCCATAAAACAAAAGGAGGGCCGCCAAACCGCGGAGCAGGTGCTTTCTGTGATCGCGCTGCCATATGGGGCTCTGATTGGCCTCGAGCTTGATCTCTCTGTCAAACCGCTGCGGTTCTGCTGACTGTTAGAATACCCCTAGAGAGAAGAGCTACAGTTTAACAGATATCAACTCTCTTTAATACAGGGAGAAGCTGTGCGTGTGTGTGTGTGTGTGTGTGTGTGTGTGTGAGAGAGAGAGAGAGAGAGCTGAAACTCATGTTTATGAATGAACTGGTGTGTTTGTTTTGCTAGTGTGAGACAGTCCCAGTGAGATTGTTTGCTTTCAGAAACAAGTCGCTAGATCCTCAGTTTAGAAAAAGAGGTTGAGAACATTAACTGACAAGTCAGACTCATTTATTATCTTTCTTTCTTTCTTTCTCTCTCTTTCTCTCTCTCTCTCTCTCTCTCTCTCTCTCTCTCTCTCTCTCTCTCTCTCTCTCTCTCTCTCTCTCTCTCTCTCTCTCTCTCTCTCTCTCTCTCTCTCTCTCACACACACACGCACTTATTGTTAAACCCTCTGTGCTGATGATCCACGATGATCTGAGTGAACTCCTCCTCTCCTGTGCTGAGGGTTCTTCCACGTCATCATGTTCTCTCTCCTCCTCTTCCTCAGTATGAAGAGCTGGTGCACTACCCGGGGTCAGAGGGCATGTCGCTGGGGGGATACGGAGACGCCATGAGGTCACTGCCCCCCTCCCAATACGGACACACCGTCCCTGACTCCCTCAAACACCACAGAGACCAGATCTATGGGTGAACAAGTCTTTATTACATGGCTCCTCTGGACTCTGTGTCTGTTAACTGTGTCTGTTAACTGTGTGTGTTAACCCTGTGTGTGTGTGTTAACCCTGTGTGTTAACTGTGTGTGTGTTAACCCTGTGTGTTAACTGTGTGTGTTAACTGTGTGTGTTAACTGTGTGTGTTAACCCTGTGTGTGTGTGTGTGTGTTAACTCTGTGTGTTAACTGTGTGTGTGTTAACCCTGTGTGTTAACTGTGTGTGTTAACTGTGTGTGTTAACCCTGTGTGTGTGTGTTAACCCTGTGTGTTAACTGTGTGTGTGTTAACCCTGTGTGTTAACTGTGTGTGTTAACTGTGTGTGTGTGTGTGATTGCAGCCACCCCCTGTTTCCCCTGCTGGCGCTGGTGTTTGAGAAGTGTGAGTTGGCCACCTGTTCCCCTCGCGACGTGTCCAGTCTGTCCCACCCCCAACTCCCTGGCATGACCAATCACAGCGACATCTCCGCCCTCTCCCAGCCCCACCTCCCCGGCATGACCAATCACAGCGACGTCTGCTCCTCCGACTCCTTCAACGATGACATCGCAGTCTTTGCCAAACAGGTGAGTGACAGCCTGAGGAGCCAATCACAGGGGAAAGGATTTAGCTTGGTCATTGTTTATGTAGTGTGATTGAATTGTAAAAACTTTATTTGATTGTCTTGTGTTCCAGATTCGCTCAGAAAAGCCCATATTTTCCACAAACCCTGAACTGGATAACTTGGTAAGAGAGGATGAAGCTAAACACACACACACACACACACTCACAGTCTAATGAACACACATACATGCACACACTCACAGTCTAATGAACACACATACACACAAACATTCTTTCACACACACATGCACATGCATACAATCACACACACACTCTCACACACACACCTTCACACACACACATATACACACATACACACACCCTCACACACACACACATACACACACACACTCTCACACGCACACATACACACACCCTCACACACACACACACACACTCAAACACACCAGTGCTGTACTGATGTTCTGCTGTCTCTCTCTCTGATCCTCTCCTAGATGATCCAGGCCATCCAGGTCCTTCGATTCCACCTGCTGGAACTGGAGAAGGTGTGGAACGTTCTCCCTCTCTCTCTCTCTCTCTCTCTCTCTCTCTCTCTCTCTCTCTCTCTCTCTCTCTCTCTCTCTCTCTCTCTCCCCCCCTCTCTCTCTCTCTCTCTCTCTCTCCCTCTCCCTCTCTATCTCTCTCTCTCTCTCTCGTTGTATTAGTTGTGTTAAAGCTCTCCTGTGTTCCAGGTGCACGACCTGTGTGATAACTTCTGCCATCGCTACATCACCTGCCTGAAGGGAAAGATGCCCACAGACCTGGTCCTGGACGACCGCGAGGGCGGGGCCAAGTCCGACATGGAGGATTTCACTGGCTCCTGCACCAGCCTGTCAGAACAGGTAGAGAACAGCAACCTTACTGCCTTAAAGGATTGAACAGGGATCATTTCAACGGGAATATTTGTTAATTTTTCTGTCCGTCCCTCATCCTTCTTACCCCCCCCCCCCCCCCCCCCGTAGAATGCATCATGGTTACGGGAGGCGGATGACTGTGCCACGCCCCTGGGCACCCCCGGGGCCTCCTGCATGCCCTCTCACAGCACCGACAACTGCAGCGACACGGGTACACACACTCACACACACACACACACATGTGCCCTTACACACAGACACACACATTCATGCCCTCACACACACACGCAGACTCACTCACTCACACATTCAGTCACAGCAGGTTGTAACCTGAATATGTTGGTGATGATAGTCACCAAAAGAGTAACGTAGCACCATTCTGACCTGTGGTACTGTCTTGCTGTGGTCCTGTGGTCCTGTGGTACTGTGGTGCTGTGGTCCTGTGGTGCTGTGGTCCTGTGGTGCTGTGGTCCTGTGGTGCTGTGGTGCTGTGGTGCTGTGGTCCTGTGGTGCTGTGGTGCTGTGGTGCTGTGGTGCTGTGGTGCTGTATTCCTGTGGTGCTGTGGTGCTGTGGTGCTGTGGTGCTGTGATGCTGTGGTGCTGTGGTGCTGTGATGCTGTGGTGCTGTGATGCTATGGTGCTGTGATGCTGTGGTGCTGTGATGCTGTGGTGCTGTCCTGCAGGAGACGGGCTGGATGGAGCGCTGGCCTCCCCCAGCACAGGAGAGGAGGACGAGACGGACAGAGAGAGGAGGAACAACAAGAAGAGAGGAATCTTCCCCAAGGTGGCCACCAACATCATGAGGGCATGGCTCTTCCAGCACCTGTCGGTGAGAGAGGGGGGAGGAGGGGGAGGAGAGGGGGGAGGAGAGGAGAGATGGAGGGAGGGAGAGATAGAGAAATAGCGGGAGGGCGGGAGGGAGGGAGGGAGGGAGGGAGAGAAAGAGAGAGAGAGAGGGAGGGCGGGAGGGAGGGAGGGAGGGAGAGAAAGAGAGAGAGAGAGGGAGGGAGGGAGACAAAGACAGTCCCATTAGAGATTTGTGTGTATGTCAGTAGAAAAGTGGTTTGTGACGTGTGGTTCTGATTGTCCCCTCCCAGCACCCATACCCCTCAGAGGAGCAGAAGAAACAGCTGGCTCAGGACACAGGACTGACCATCCTACAGGTCAACAACTGGTCAGTGCACACACACACATGCACGCGTGCACACAGTCACACACGCATGCACCCACACACACACGTATATAGCTCTCCTGTCAATAACCAATAATCAGCCGTGGGTTTAACCATTCTGACACCACAGGCCCCACCCCTAGTGACCTCATCAAACCTGATCAATCTGTTATCAGCTTGAGATCAATACTGTCGTGTCCTGCAGCTGAGAAACAGCGTCTGTGGAGCAGGGTTAAGTGGCTGTCAAAGAAAAATGGTTGATATTCTCTGAGCTCATCTTCCTTTGTATTAACGGTTTCCCTCCCTCCTCCTCTCCGCTTCTCTTTCTCTCCCCTTCTCTTTTTCTCCTCTCCTTCTCTCCCTCTCTCTCTCTCTCCTCCCTCCCCTCCCCCTCACTCTCTCTCTTTCTCTCTCCCTCCCCTTTTCCTCTCTCTCCTCTCTCTCCTCTCTCTCCCTTGCTCCTGTGCAGGTTCATTAACGCCAGAAGGAGAATAGTCCAGCCTATGATTGACCAGTCAAATCGCTCAGGTGAGGCTCTTACTGGATGTAAACACACAGTCCAGTGGATCAGTCAGGGTTTCAGGTCAGGGTGGTGAGTGATCAGTGTGGTGGTGTTCCTCAGGTCAGGGAGGTGGTGAGTGATCAGTGTGGTGGTGTTCCTCAGGTCAGGGTGAGAGTGATCAGTGTGGTGGTGTTCCTCAGGTCAGGGTGGTGAGTGATCAGTGTGGTGGTGTTCCTCAGGTCAGGGTGGTGAGTGATCAGTGTGGTGGTGTTCCTCAGGTCAGGGAGGTGGTGAGTGATCAGTGTGGTGGTGTTCCTCAGGTCAGGGAGGTGGTGAGTGATCAGTGTGGTGGTGTTCCTCAGGTCAGGGAGGTGGTGAGTGATCAGTGTGGTGGTGTTCCTCAGGTCAGGGAGGTGGTGAGTGATCAGTGTGGTGGTGTTCCTCAGGTCAGGGAGGTGGTGAGTGATCAGTGTGGTGGTGTTCCTCAGGTCAGGGAGGTGGTGAGTGATCAGTGTGGTGGTGTTCCTCAGGTCAGGGAGGTGGTGATTGATCAGTGTGGTGGTGTTCCTCAGGTCAGGGAGGTGGTGAGTGATCAGTGTGGTGGTGTTCCTCAGGTCAGGGAGGTGGTGAGTGATCAGTGTGGTGGTGTTCCTCAGGTCAGGGAGGTGGTGAGTGATCAGTGTGGTGGTGTTCCTCAGGTCAGGGAGGTGGTGAGTGATCAGTGTGGTGGTGTTCCTCAGGTCAGGGAGGTGGTGAGTGATCAGTGTGGTGGTGTTCCTCAGGTCAGGGTGGTGAGTGATCAGTGTGGTGGTGTTCCTCAGGTCAGGGTGGTGAGTGATCAGTGTGGTGGTGTTCCTCAGGTCAGGGAGGTGGTGAGTGATCAGTGTGGTGGTGTTCCTCAGGTCAGGGTGAGAGTGATCAGTGTGGTGGTGTTCCTCAGGTCAGGGAGGTGGTGAGTGATCAGTGTGGTGGTGTTCCTCAGGTCAGGGTGGTGAGTGATCAGTGTGGTGGTGTTCCTCAGGTCAGGGAGGTGGTGAGTGATCAGTGTGGTGGTGTTCCTCAGGTCAGGGAGGTGGTGAGTGATCAGTGTGGTGGTTTTCCTCAGGTCAGGGTGGTGAGTGATCAGTGTGGTGGTGTTCCTCAGGTCAGGGTGAGAGTGATCAGTGTGGTGGTGTTCCTCAGGTCAGGGAGGTGGTGAGTGATCAGTGTGGTGGTGTTCCTCAGGTCAGGGAGGTGGTGAGTGATCAGTGTGGTGGTGTTCCTCAGGTCAGGGAGGTGGTGAGTGATCAGTGTGGTGGTGTTCCTCAGGTCAGGGAGGAGGTGAGTGATCAGTGTGGTGGTGTTCCTCAGGTCAGGGAGGTGGTGAGTGATCAGTGTGGTGGTGTTCCTCAGGTCAGGGAGGTGGTGAGTGATCAGTGTGGTGGTGTTCCTCAGGTCAGGGTGAGAGTGATCAGTGTGGTGGTGTTCCTCAGGTCAGGGTGAGAGTGATCAGTGTGGTGGTGTTCCTCAGGTCAGGGTGAGAGTGATCAGTGTGGTGGTGTTCCTCAGGTCAGGGTGAGAGTGATCAGTGTGGTGGTGTTCCTCAGGTCAGGGTGGTGAGTGATCAGTGTGGTGGTGTTCCTCAGGTCAGGGCGAGAGTGATCAGTGTGGTGGTGTTCCTCAGGTCAGGGTGAGAGTGATCAGTGTGGTGGTGTTCCTCAGGTCAGGGAGGTGGTAAGTGATCAGTGTGGTGGTGTTCCTCAGGTCAGGGTGAGAGTGATCAGTGTGGTGGTGTTCCTCAGGTCAGGGTGAGAGTGATCAGTGTGGTGGTGTTCCTCAGGTCAGGGTGAGAGTGATCAGTGTGGTGGTGTTCCTCAGGTCAGGGAGGAGGTGAGTGATCAGTGTGGTGGTGTTCCTCAGGTCAGGGTGGTGAGTGATCAGTGTGGTGGTGTTCCTCAGGTCAGGGTGGTCCCTACAGCCCAGAAGGAGCAGCTTTGGGGGGCTACAGTCTGGATGGACAAGCCCACCTGGGGCTCCGCGCTGCAGGTAACACACTCACACTCAAACTCAGACACACACCCCATACACACACACACACCCCATACACACACACACACCCCATACACACACACACACCCCATACACACACACAAACACAGACCACAACACCTGGCTCTACTTCAACACCGTGCAAATGTGCCTTCATACAAACAATACCATCTTAACCATTTCTCCCTCCCTCCCTCCCTCCCTCCCTCCCTCCCTCCCTCCCTCCCTCCCTCCCTCCCTCCCTCCCTCCCTCCCTCCCTCCCTCCCTCCCTCCCTCCCTCCCTCCCTCCCTCCCTCCCTCCCTCCCTCCCTCCCTCCCTCTCTCCCTCCCTCCCTCCTCCCTCCCTCCCTCCCTCCCTCCCCCCAGGTCTCCAGGGCATGTCGTCTCTTCCAGGGGATTACCCCGGGGCTCTCCTGCCCCAGGCGGGCTACCCTCACCCCGGCCCCTCCCTGCACCCCTACCCCGGCCCCATGCTGCTCCACGCCCCTCCACACCCCCACCCTGCAGACGCCCTGCTGGGACAGGGCCTCGACATACACGCACACTAGCCCCCAGGGACCGTGTGTGTGTGTGTGGGCAGGGAAGGGAAAGGGATGTTTGTATGTTGGTGTGTATATTTGGATGTGCGTGTGTGTTTGAGAGAGAGAGAGAGAGAGAGAGAGAGAGAGAGAGAGAGAGAGAGAGAGAGAGAGACAGATAGACTGTGTGTGTATATTTGTGTGGGCACACACACACACCACACTGTCCAGGAGAGTGGTACAGTCTTCCTAAGAGTTTACATTCCCCCGTTTGACACTGGCCTCCATGTAGCTGCTTAAACCCTCCTGCACTGTCTGCTGTCACACACACACACACACTCTCACACACACACACTCTCACACACACACACACACACACACACACACACACAGAAGCTGGGTTTGAGCCATACCAGCCTCAGACATGACCTCACCCCCTCACCCCCTCACCCCGTCACCCCCACACCCCGTCACCCCCACACCCCCTCCTGTACTGGGGCTGACCGCACACTCTAACGGCCGGATGGAAGGACGAGGGATAGAGGAGTACTGTGTCCACACCACTCCTACCACAGTCTCAGAAGCCCCGCCCCTGCCCAAAAAAACCCCGCCTGCCTTATGACATCACATGCAGACCAAGGAAGCGATTGGCTGGGACGATAGGGATCCCAGTCCAGCTGATGGCTGTCAAACACACACACACACACACACAGACACACACACACACAAACACACACACAGTCATGCAAACACATACATTCATACGCTTGACATTCAACACACATATTGCAAAAAAAACACGTTAGTCCATACCCTCTCACAA
Source organism: Hypomesus nipponensis (assembly GCF_054491055.1). Classification (NCBI taxonomy): domain Eukaryota; kingdom Metazoa; phylum Chordata; class Actinopteri; order Osmeriformes; family Osmeridae; genus Hypomesus; species Hypomesus nipponensis. The sequence goes on along the minus strand of NC_140375.1, from coordinate 18,121,798 downwards.
ATGTATTTAAATGAATTTGATTGTTTTGTATCTATTTTGTATTTTTCTGTGCCGGAGATCTCCTCTCCAAGCTTGTGAATATTAGTGATCTTCCAAGACATGACACAGCATGATCCCAGACTATGAATGACGACTCCTCCTTTTACTCACTTACTCTCTTTTCCCTCTCTCCATCCTCCCTCTCTCTATCTCTCTCTCTCTCCCTCTCTCTCTCTCTCTCTCTCTCTATCTCTGTCTCTCCCTCCTCTCTCACTCTCTCCCTCCTCTCTCTCTTTTTTCTCTCCCTCTCTGTTTGTTTCAACACTTTGACATCACTTACCTCCTTAAGATCCCAACGGACACCAGAGCTTCCTGCCTTTTGGGACACTCGTGCACACACGCACGCACACGCATGTGCTGTAGGCACACACATGCAGAGCTATTCTGCATGTGTCTGTTGAACCTGTTAGCATTGTGGAGTACATGGGGGTTTAGGAGGGAAACCAAAGGAAAGACACACACTCTGTCACACACACACGCACACACACACACACACACTTTGTCACACACTCACACACACACACACACACATACTGTACCTCCATAGCCCTACAAGGCTGGCAACCTTATTTCTGAATGATGATGATGTAACTATGATTGATTATACTATTAAAACCTCTTTTTTGTAACATGTTTTCATCAGTGTTTTATGTCTAATAAATTCAAACTATTATTGTACTGCCCCTTTAAGAAGCAGTGTCACAGAGGGCTTCACTTACACCCACAATACTGTGGTGCAAAACTCCAGGAGAACATGTTAGAAACCTTGGGAGGAGCAGTTCAGCGAGGAGCAGGTAGGAAGCAGGTAGAAAGCAGGTAGGAAGCAGGTAGGAAGCAGGTAGGAAGCAGGTAGGAAGCAGGAAGGAAGCAGGTAGGAAGCAGGTAGGAAGCAGGAAGGAAGCAGGTGCTCTGGGGTGTCGATCAGGGGAAGACAACCTCCAGGTAAGGACAGAGTGAGACAGGGGGACTGTCAGGTCAGAGGTCAGAGGTCGATGTCTACGTTGGCAACTAGGCCCGTTGTTGGCCACGGTGATGTGGCACATGTTGACAGCTCAACCCCCACACCAGGGGGCAGGAGAGGGGGGGAGAGAGAGAGCAGTTAGAGAATGTGAAGGAGCAAATAGTTACAGAGCGCTTAGGATCCCCACCGTCCTCCACCTCTCCTCCACCCTCCTCATCCATCCATCCATCTCCACCCTCCTCCTCCACCTGTCCTCCACCTCTCCTCCACCCTCCTCATCCATCCATCCATCTCCACCCTCCTCCTCCACCTGTCCTCCACCTCTCCTCCCCCACCTCTCCTCCACCCTCACCATGACTGCCTGTGTTCCTCTGTGTTTTCCCTTTTTTATTCTTCCTTCGCTCCTGTCGTTCCTCCACATTCCTTCCATTCCTGCAGCCTTCTGACGGGGCAGAGGAGAGTTCAGTCCAGAGCCAGAGTGATCAGTCTCTTCACATGTCAACACGCACTATTCACCTCCTCCTCCCTTTCTACCCCTCCCCCTCCCCCATCCCTCCCCTGCCCCCCCCCCCTCCCAGAATGCTGCCTGCAGCAGGGACCAGGGGTCAGAGTTCATCCAGGGGTCAACAGGAAATGGCCGGCCTTTCTGACCCTGTAGGTTCTGACCCCTGCATCTCTCCACTTTTCATTTCTCTTCCTGTCCGCATGCACACACACACACACACGCACACATGCAGACACACACACACAAATGCAGACACACACACATTCACATTACCTTTAATCATATATTGACACAGATATCCTTGTCCTAGTGTGTGTGTCTGCAGTCTTTTACCACAGACACATTTACATGTAGTCATTTGGCAGAGGCTCTCCACATACAGAACCACAAACACCATCAGCTGGTGGAGGAGGGAATGAACACCAAGACTGAGCTGCTGGTTTGGACTGGGAGGGTGTGTGAGGGTGTGTGAGGGTGTGTGAGGGTGTGTGAGGGTGTGGGAGGGTGTGTGAGGGTGTGTTGTTAGTTTGAGTGTGTGCGCAATGTTTCTTTGTGTGTGTTTGTCTTTGTCTCTTTGTGTCTGTGTGAGTGTGTGTTGGTAGGTAGGGGGTGAATAGTGATGAGCCACACACAGTCTCTCTCTCTCTCTCTCTCTCTCTCTCTCTCTCTCTCTCTCTCTGTCTCTCTCTCTCTCTCTCTCTCTCTCTCTCTCTCTGGGGAACAATAACGTTGTTTGGAAAAATCTTAACATGGGGGTGGACACAATCTAGCAAGTGAACCATCAGTGTTGTTTTGTACTGTGAAAGAATGTGTGCGTGTGTGGTGTGTGTGTGGTTGCATTAATGTGTGTGTGGAGGAGGGACTAAGAAGATCATTAATCATTCAATTACACACCTGTCAGAGTGCACACAAGGGGGTGAGAAAAAGACAGGGAGGAGGGAGGGAGGGAGGGAGGGAGGGAGGGAGGGAGGGAGGGAGGGAGGGAGGGAGGGAGGGAGGGAGGGAGGGAGGGAGGGAGGGAGGGAGGGAGGGAGGGAGGGAGGGAGGGAGGGAGGGAGGGAGGGAGGGGGAAAAGGAGAAAGGGAGAAAGGGAGAAAGGGAGGGAGGGAACAACTGAGAGGAAGTGAAAGTGAAAGAAAGACATATGGAGACTAACTGACTGACTGATTGACAGGCTGGCAGGCAGGCAGGCAGGCAGGCTTGCGTATGATGGTTTGTGCGTGTGTGTGTGTGTGTGATGATGAGAGTGTGCTACAGTAAACAGGGAGGCTCTACTGCCTCTGTCTCTATGTTTAGCTGCTGCAGAGCCTCTACTGCCTTAGGCCACCACCATCTGTCCTCTCACACACACACACACACACACATCACACACATACACATTCACACACAAATACAAGCAGACACACACACGTACACACACACTCTCAAACACACACACTGCAGTCACAGACGTCATATATCTAATTCAGACCAACTGAATAAAGCATCCTACTGTGGGGATGATGTGTGTGTGTGTGTGTGTGTGACTGCATAGTATATCACGTGTGAAAAGTGTGTGATCATTTGTGTGTAAGAGTGTGTGTGGTACAGAAGGCAGGGTGTGTGTGTCTGTGGACACTATTGTGTGTGTGTGTGTTGTGTGTGTGTGTGTGTGTGTGTGTGGTGTGTATCCTAGCCAGTGTTCCCGCAGAATGAGGATTCCTAGAAGACCACAGGGTAAGCTGCTCTGGACTGCTGGGTGAGTTCTACGGTGAGCTAGGTTAGAGAGGTGAGCTAGGTTAGAGAGGTGAGCTAGGTTAGAGAGGTGAGCTAGGTTAGAGAGGTGAGCTAGGTTAGAAAGGTGAGCTAGGTTAGAGAGGTGAGCTAGGTTAGAGAGGTGAGCTAGGTTAGAGAGGTGAGCTAGGTTAGAGAGGTGAGCTAGGTTAGAAAGGTGAGCTAGGTTAGAGAGGTGAGCTAGGTTAGAGAGGTGAGCTAGGTTAGAGAGGTGAGCTAGGTTAGAAAGGTGAGCTAGGTTAGAGAGGTGAGCTAGGTTAGAGAGGTGAGCTAGGTTAGAGAGGTGAGCTAGGTTAGAAAGGTGAGCTAGGTTAGAGAGGTGAGCTAGGTTAGAGAGGTGAGCTAGGTTAGAGAGGTGAGCTAGGTTAGAGAGGTGAGCTAGGTTAGAAAGGTGAGCTAGGTTAGAGAGGTGAGCTAGGTTAGAGAGGTGAGCTAGGTTAGAGAGGTGAGCTAGGTTAGAAAGGTGAGCTAGGTTAGAGAGGTGAGCTAGGTTAGAAAGGTGAGCTAGGTTAGAGAGGTGAGCTAGGTTAGAGAGGTGAGCTAGGTTAGAGAGGTGCGTTACTGGGGTCTGTTCTCTGGCTTCGCTCTCAGGTCCCTTATTCCTTTGTTGTGGTTGTTGATGGGATAAATAACATGATATGCCCTTTCATGAGTCCAGTGTTCCTCTTCATCCTTCCTCTTCTTACTCAGAGCTGGTGTTACGCAAAAGGGTTACACACCCACACACACCACACGAACACACACACACCAGGGGAGTATGTAACACAGCGAGGACACCAAAAATGGCCGACACAGAATGTTGGTGTGAAACTGTTGCCATGGACATGGACTGCATCATCCCCGAGTTTCATCTGTGATTCTGGAATCCAGCTCCTGGTTCTGGAGTGTGCGTCGTTAGGGTGCGTCGTCAGGGTGCGTCGTCCGGGTGGAGTTCAGAACATGTGGGTGTTCCTTGTGCATCCACTGCCTGGCCTCCTCTCCTGCCCAGAGCGCTGCAGCCTGAGAGGGGGGGACCAGATGTTAGCTAGCCCGCTGGTCTCTGGGCTGCTTCTTGGTGAAGATCGAAATGCAGGCAGAATGCCAGATGTCTCATTAGGCAAATTTGATTGGGTGGGCCATTTAGAATTCTGAATGAGGTGGTTCCATATGTATGTAGGTTTGTGTGTGCTTTTACAATTTGCATATGAGGCACCTGGAAAGTATTTGCATGTGAATGTATGTATACCCATACATTATAGTGTGCCCTTCAATGTGTGTTAATGTGAGTATGTGTATGTGTGTTAATGTGAGTGTGTGCGCGCGTGTGTGTGCGTGTGTGCATCCATGTATCCAAGTGTGTGTACAGTTTAATAGGACCTCTCTCGCTCTCTCATATTACAGTAAAATAGCTTCATATGTAGGTGTTCTACAAACTGACGTCCAGCTGTTATGTTCTGCTCACTCACACAACCCAGATGGTCCGTCTGTGTGTTACCTGGATACAGTAAGACAACGCAGCAGTTGTGTTCAGTTAACTTTAATACTTCATCTATGAATTATGGCTTTTTCCAGAAAATCTAGGGATATAACAGAACCGAAGTCTTGCAATGTAACAAGAAAGATTAGGTCTTCAAATTACAAATGTATATATTTTTATTTTGTATGGAACACATCTGGTGAGAATACATATACGAGCTGGTCTGACAGAACTCATGAAGAAGAACTCCACTTATGAAGAAGAACTCCACTCACTCAGTTTCAATCCAGCCACAGTGACACAAACCAAAAGAGAGACGCTGCCATCTAGTGGTCAGTGGAGAAAACACACCCTCTGTCTTTGGCTGGAACAAGATTGCTGGTACACGATTGGCTGGAACAGGATTGCTGGCACATGATTGGCTGGAGCAGGATTTCTAGTACATGATTGGCTGGAAAGTAGAGGGCCACTCCTACATTTCAAATTGGCATTCCACTGGCACTGAGTTTTGCAGTGTAGAACTATAGTTTTGTGAAAGACCATAAAAAAAGAAAATACGATTTCTTCTGGACATTGTCAAGTAGCCATACCTACGATCTGACCTGAGGACAGTTCTGTTTTATTCCACTTCCTGTGTGACCCTTCTCCCCATCCTGTGCAGCGGTGTGTGTGTCTGTCCGGATGTGACAGTGTCTGTCAGTGTGTGTGTGTGTGTGTGTGTGTGTCCTTGGAGAATCGACCAGGGACGGCTCACCTTGTTCCCCCTGTTCTCTGACCGTCCCCCCCCCAGCCCCCCTGCCCCCCCAGCCCCCCTGCCCCCCCAGCTCCCCCAGCCCCCGCTCACGGCCCCTCCGCCCACAACACAACCCCCTTCTCGGTCTCTGGCTCGTCTGAACCCCCTTCCAAGGCCCGCTGACCGCGCCCCTCCACCCCAGACTCTTTCTCCATAGGCTGTCTGTGCCCTTCCTCATCCAGTGGTGTCTCAGTCGGAGGCGGAGCCTGTGTGTCCACACCCCCGGATCCCGATTGGTCTTCAGCTCCAAGTCCCTCCTCCTCCCTCAGTGGTGATTGGTCTTCAGCTCCAAGCCCTTCCTCCTCCCTCAGTGGTGATTGGTCTATAGCTCCAAGCCCCTCCTCCTCCCTCATGGGTGACAGGTCAGAGACAGCCTGCAGTAGCTCCTCCTCGCCTCTCGAGGGCGATTCCTGTAAGGAGTCCACGCCTCCTTTTCCCTCCCCCTCCTTTCCTGTGGGGGCGGTCTCTGAGTTGGCCCCGCCCCTCCCAGCCTGTCCCGACCTGCGAATGGTCCGCCGGCTCTTCCTGAGACGTGATTGGCTGCAGTGCAGTGTGCGCCTGCGATGCCATTGGTTGATGGACTGCTGTGCCTCTATGCTGAGCTGGCGGACAGCCAATCGCGGGCGGAAGCTGCTGATGTAGAAGAGCGACGCGTAGAGCGTCGTCAGGTAATAACCCCCTGGAGACAGAGACAGGGCTGTCCTTACACGTGTGTGTGTATATGTGTGTGTGTGTGTGTGTGTAGGTGTGTGTATGTGTGTGTGTGTGTGTGCCTCTCCTCACCTTCTCCCTGCAGCTGAATAGGGTCAAGCAGCTCCATCATGTAATCTGTGTCCAGCTGCAGGGTGATGACATCACTCCTCAGCACCACCCACGTCAGACACGGCAGGAAGTCATCGGCCCCAAACACCACCCCTGCAGGTGGATACAGGAAGTACAGGTGAGCACCGCAAGAGACAGAGACGAAGAGAGGGAGAGAGGAGAGAGGGGAGGGGATGGGGGGAGGCGTGAGGGGGGGAGGGGAGGGGAGAGGAAGGGAGTTAAGGAGTCCCTCTGCTCACCTGGGCTGGCGTTGGCGTTCATGCTGCTGTAGATGGTCTTACAGACCTTCAGGAGCCATGGGACCTTCTTGCTGGGGGAGTACGCTGCGTGCATGGAGGCCCAGCGCTGCAGGATCTTCTCTAGGGTGGGGGTGTCAGGGAGGCCGGCCCCCGTCGCCCCCTCCAGCTCCTCCAACCCCCGGCCCCGCAGGACCCCCTGGTTGTCGCGGAGACGCCCCAGGCTGCCGTCCTGGGAGCGAGAGTCCTGGAGGCAGGAGTAGAGGTGGGAGCGGACCGGCTTCAGCGCCACCTTGTGGAGGGCGATCTCTACCATGACGTCTGGAGGGGGGAGGAGGGAGGGGGGGAGAAGAGGGGGAGAAGAGAGGGGGGGAGGAGGGGGGGAGGAGGGGGTTGATGTGAAGACTCCGTGATCATACAGTTTTACATTCATACATCTGAGAATGTGTCTAATATAGATACACACCAGGAGACTCACCAGTCTAATATAGATACACACACCAGGAGAGACTCACCTGTCTCTGAGTCAGGTGTGTCCGTCATGCTGTCCAGCAGAGCCATCATCTCCTGACAGTCGAACAGCGTCTCTCTCAGCGACGTGAGGGAGGCGCGCACTTCCTGTAGAAGCTCCGCCCCCGTGACTCCGGGCATGACCATCCCCCTCTGGGTCTGCTCCACGAATCCCCTCACAGCCTCGGCGAAAGCTCCGCTCCTCCTCTCGCTCAGCTCCTGCACCCGATTGGTTATCCTCGTCTGCTGGCACACCAGCCCACCAATGGCCTGGCCCACGGCCGAGAGGCGGTTCTTCACCTTGTTGGCCAGTCGGTGGGCGGAAGGGTGGTAGTGGGCGGGGCTTGAGACGGCATCTGGCTCCTCGTCCAAGCTGCTGATTGACAGGGAGTCGGGCCCTTCGGAGGGGGGGTGGAGCAGGGAGGGGAACCAGGAGCCCTCCTCGACCCAAGACACCCTGTGAGGGGACTGGGGGGCTGGGGTGCTGAGGGGCCGGGGCTCGGGGCCCGGGCGTGGGGGTCCAGGGGCCCCGGGGTTGGGGTGGCTGCCCGCCCTCCTCAGAGGGATGAAGGGGGAGTCCCGACTGGTCCTCCTGAGAACCACCTCCTTGGGGAGAGGGGAGAGGGGCGTGGGGGGCTGGGGCGAGTCGGGGGACTTAGGGGGCAGGGGAGACTGGGTGAGATTGGGGGGCAGGGTGGGCTGGGCAGAGTCGAAGGAAAGGGTTCTGGTGGACTCTAGACAGAGGATGAAACAGAATTGGGACATAATTGTATTTTAGTGATCTTCTTTCTTTTCATTAATTGGTTAGTTTGCCAACACACACACACACACACACACACACCTGTGACATCGAAGCCGACACTGCAGCAGTCCTGGTCCAATGAGATGGCTCGCTTGGGGATAAGCCCCACCCCCTCCCAGGGCCGCGTGGTGCTCAGGCGTCTCTCTCTGATGAGGCGGGCCGGACGCTGGACGCTGATTGGCTGCTGGGTCAGCCAGTCATCTCCGTGCTCCTGCAGGTAGAGGGGGTTGATGACACACAGCGCCCCACTGGCCGATGTCACCTGACAGAGACAGGAAACATTCAGCTGTTTGGGATTCGATTATTTTACCTTCTGTCTAAAGCCACATGTAGATGTAGAAATTGTAAATGTAATCTAAATGTAAACATTCTTCATGTAAACATTCTAAATACAGGAACCACAGTGGATGATCACGGATTGGAAGTGCACTGTTCTGTTTTGAAGGTATCTTGGTGGTTAAAGTTGAGGAACGGTTTGTATTTTACCAGGAAGAGTGCCAGCAATTAACATCTCAGTTCCACAAATAACATGTCAGTTCCACACGCAGTTTAAAAAGACCAATATCTGAACAACCGTACAGGCAGAGCATCTCCAGCTAGGAGTCTTAATGACCATGGTAACCATGGTGACACAGTGTAGATATATCTACACTAGAAGCTGACAGTGAACGTTTCAGCTGGTGCCCTGTGAAGACGAGGACACGGAGAGCATGTGACCCAGACCAGCTGATCAGGAGAGCGCTCGGCTTCCACGTTTACCTGTATGGAGCACATGACCTTTCCAGAGTCCCTCTGGGTCATGTGACCAGGCTGGAGGTCAGGAGTCGGGCACAGCCAGGACCCTACAGGCACAAAGAAACGAGCAGGAGCTGAGGAGGACTGAGGGACAGGAATGTTCAGGTTAGGAGGGAGAGAGAGAGAGAGAGAGAGGGAGAGGGAGAAAGGGGAGAAAGGGGGAGAAAGAGGGGGAGAGACAGACAAAGGGAGAGAGGGAGGGAGGCAGGAGGAGAGGGAGAGGGAGAGAGAGAGAGAGAAAGGGGGAGAAAGAGGGGGAGAGAGACACAGGGAGAGAGGGAGGGAGGCAGGAGGAGAGGGAGAGGGAGAGAGAGAGAGGGGGAGAGAGAGACAGGGAGAGAAATAGGGACAGGGTGAGGGGTAGAGAAAGAGGGAGGGAGGGAAGGGGGAGAGAGAGAAAGAGGGAAGGGGGAGAGAGGGAAGGGGAGAGAGGGAAGGGGGAGAGAGGGAGGGATACTTACTGGGTCCCAGCTGGGATAGAAGAGTTGGTGGCTGCTCTCTTAGACTGTGGACCCAGAGAGGAATGGACAGACAGACAGGTAACACATCCCTGAGAGAGGGGACGAGAGAGGTGGAGGAGAGAGAGGTGGAGGAGAGAGAGGGGACGAGAGAGAGGTGGAGGAGAGAGAGGTGGAGGAGAGAGAGGGGACGAGAGAGAGGTGGAGGAGAGAGAGGTGGAGGAGAGAGAGGGGACGAGAGAGGTGGAGGAGAGAGAGGTGGAGGAGAGAGAGGGGACGAGAGAGGTGGAGGAGAGAGAGGTGGAGGAGAGAGAGGGGACGAGAGAGGTGGAGGAGAGAGAGGTGGAGGAGAGAGAGGGGACGAGAGAGGTGGAGGAGAGAGAGGTGGGGGAGAGAGAGGTGGAGGAGAGAGAGGGGACGAGAGAGGTGGAGGAGAGAGAGGTGGAGGAGAGAGAGGGGACGAGAGAGGTGGAGGAGAGAGAGGTGGAGGAGAGAGAGGGGACGAGAGAGGTGGAGGAGAGAGAGGTGGAGGAGAGAGAGGTGGAGGAGAGAGAGGGGACGAGAGAGGTGGAGGAGAGAGAGGTGGAGGAGAGAGAGGGGACGAGAGAGGTGGAGGAGAGAGAGGTGGGGGAGAGAGGTGGAGGAGAGAGAGGTGGAGGAGAGAGAGGTGGAGGAGAGAGAGGGGACGAGAGAGGTGGAGGAGAGAGAGGTGGAGGAGAGAGAGGGGACGAGAGAGGTGGAGGAGAGAGAGGTGGAGGAGAGAGAGGGGACGAGAGAGGTGGAGGAGAGAGAGGTGGGGGAGAGAGGTGGAGGAGAGAGAGGTGGAGGAGAGAGAGGTGGAGGAGAGAGAGGTGGAGGAGAGAGAGGTGGGGGAGAGAGGTGGAGGAGAGAGAGGTGGAGGAGAGAGAGGTGGAGGAGAGAGAGGTGGGAAGAGAGAGGTGGGGAGAGAGAGGTGGGGAGAGAGAGGTGGGGGAGAGAGAGGTGGAGGAGAGAGAGGTGGAGGAGAGAGAGGTGGAGGAGAGAGAGGTGGGAAGAGAGAGGTGGGGAGAGAGAGGTGGGGAGAGAGGGGGAAGTGGAGATGGTTTAGCAGATGTAGCAAACTACTCTTAATCTGTATATGAGAAGTTTAGAGGGTTAGGGTCGTGACCCCATGTTAGGGTCATGACCCCATGTTAGGGTCCAGACTCACCTGCTCAGGGAGTAGAAGTAGACCAGCTCTGAGAGGTCAGAGAAAACTAGACTGGACTGGGTCAGCTGACAGACTGGAATATAGACAAAGTGTGAGAGTGTGGTTGGGAGAGAGTGATAGAGAGACAGCGAGAGATAAAGGGAGAGAGAGAGAGAGAGAGAGAGAGAGAGAGAGAGAGAGAGAGAGAGAGAGAGAGAGAGAGAGTTACAGGAACAGAGGAATGAAAGAAGACATCAGAACTTGTTTCACAGGAAACAAAAACCAAATGTCCTGAACGTGACGGCTGGTATGCTGGTATGCTAGACAAGAACACGTGTTCATAAGAAATACGGTGAGAAGAGTTTGTGTGTCCTGTCTTCACGAATAGGTCACAGCCAGTTTAACGATCACAAAGTTCACCACATCAACTATAAGCAGAGTGAAGGCAGTTATATTTGTAACAGCTCTGCTTTTGTTTCAAGTCGTTGTCAATTTATGGTAAATACAATTGTTAATTTCATCCTTGAGAAAATGTGTCTGTGTGTGTCTGTACGTGTGTGTGTGTGTGTGTGTGTGTGTACGTGTGTGTGTGTCTGTACGTGTGTGTGTGTGTGTGTGTGTGTGTGTGCATAGGTGTCTGTTCTTGAGTATTTGCATGTATGTATTTCTGTATGTGTGCATGTGTGCATGTCTGTATATCTGTGCTGGTCTGTCTGTGTGGGTCTGGGTGTCTATGCGTGTGTGTATGAGTGTGTGTGTCTGTGCGTGTATATCTGTGTATACATATGTGTGTGTATCAGTATGTGTGTGTGTGTGTGTGTGTGTGTAGCTTACCTGTCCCGGGGTGCTTGACCGGGAACTCTGAGACGTCTCCTCCTGAAGACACACACAGAAGAAGTGGACTGGAGGAGGAGTCTGTCACAACTAGGAAACTCTGGAGAGGGAGGAGAGAGAGGGGGGGGGGAGGGGGGAGGGGGGGGGAGAGAGGGGGGGGGGATAGGGAGGGGAGGGAGGGAGAGATAGGGAGGGGAGGGAGGGGGGGAGGAGAACATGTTAGCCTGCAGTATTTGATGTTTCTTGAAAGCAGAATGGCCAATGGTCACAAGGAGAGGAGAAAAGGAGAGATGGAGGGGACAGGAGAGGAGGCGAGGTGGAGAGGAGGAGAGAAGGGGCAAGAGACAGGTGGGTGGAGTCTGCCTCATCAGGAGAACCCTGTGCTGAGATGAGTTAGACCCAGTGTTCTGTATGATGCAGAGCAACATGCAGGCTAGACCCAGTGTTCTGTCTGATGCAGGGCAACATGCAGGCTAGACCCAGTGTTCTGTCTGATGCAGAGCAACATGCAGGCTAGACCCAGTGTTCTGTCTGATGCAGGGCAACATGCAGGCTAGACCCAGTGTTCTGTCTGATGCAGAGCAACATGCAGGCTAGACCCAGTGTTCTGTCTGATGCAGAGCAACATGCAGGCTAGACCCAGTGTTCTGTCTGATGCAGAGCAACATGCAGGCTAGACCCAGTGTTCTGTCTGATGCAGGGCAACATGCAGGCTAGACCCAGTGTTCTGTCTGATGCAGGGCAACATGCAGGCTAGACCCAGTGTTCTGTCTGATGCAGGGCAACATGCAGGCTAGACCCAGTGTTCTGTCTGATGCAGGGCAACATGCAGGCTAGACCCAGTGTTCTGTCTGATGCAGGGCAACATGCAGGCTAGACCCAGTGTTCTGTCTGATGCAGGGCAACATGCAGGCTAGACCCAGTGTTCTGTCTGATGCAGAGCAACATGCAGGCTAGACCCAGTGTTCTGTCTGATGCAGGGCAACATGCAGGCTAGACCCAGTGTTCTGTCTGATGCAGGGCAACATGCAGGCTAGACCCAGTGTTCTGTCTGATGCAGAGCAACATGCAGGCTAGACCCAGTGTTCTGTCTGATGCAGAGCAACATGCAGGCTAGACCCAGTGTTCTGTCTGATGCAGGGCAACATGCAGGCTAGACCCAGTGTTCTGTCTGATGCAGGGCAACATGCAGGCTAGACCCAGTGTTCTGTCTGATGCAGAGCAACATGCAGGCTAGACCCAGTGTTCTGTCTGATGCAGAGCAACATGCAGGCTAGACCCAGTGTTCTGTCTGATGCAGGGCAACATGCAGGCTAGACCCAGTGTTCTGTCTGATGCAGAGCAACATGCAGGCTAGACCCAGTGTTCTGTCTGATGCAGAGCAACATGCAGGCTAGACCCAGTGTTCTGTCTGATGCAGAGCAACATGCAGGGAGGGAGAGAGAGAGAGAGAGACAGAGAGAGAGAGAGAGAGAGAGAGAGAATATAGAGAAGACAGAGAAAGAATAGACATCCAGATATGTACATAAAAAAACACACCAAAAAAAGGTGATGCACAGCCACAGCCACAAACACACACACACACACACACACACACAGCACATGTGCACACACACACACAAGCGGACTTGGGGCACACAGGAAGTGGTTTAGAGTCGCAGCATTTTTTTAAACGTCACAGAGAGGAACACACACCCAGCCTAAACTTTACTGACTGCGTCAACTAAAACCTCCTGCGCTCTTACGATTCCTCCTGCGAACATCCACTCCAGACATAACTCACATACATTTTCGTTGCAGTTCCTGGTTCTGATCCCTGGTAAAAACATTGTAACTTTTCTGATTCTGTTTCCGCCTTTTAAACTTCTCCTCAACATACCTTCCCACGTAGCCCCGTAGCGAGTTATCCCTCGTGGCTGAAAGGAGTGCCTCTTTACCTCCTGTCGCTCTCCCGGTCTTTCCCGCTCCCTCACTGACTCTGGTCAGCAGCGAACAGCAACGTTGGTCGCCACTTTCACCGTCAGTGTCTTTGTTTGATGCTGTTCCTCTCTCTCTCTCTCTCTCTCTCTCTCTCTCTCTCTCTCTCTCTCTCTCTCTCTCTCTCTCTCTCTCTCTCTTGCATACACACGGACAGTCTCACACAATAGTGCGTGTCTGTTTGACTTCTGCATTTCCACGTAACGTGATGCTGGTGTCTCGGATTTGAGGAGAAAAGGGAACTTGCAGGAACATTTCAGTTGAATACACCTCTTCTAGGTCTATATGACAGACTGGCAGACAAGCAGGCAGACTGATGGGCAGACAGGCAGGCAGGCAGACAGACAGACAGACAGACAGACAGACAGACAGACAGACAGGCAGACAGACAGGCAGGCATCCTCACCCCTGCAGGGCGCCCCCAGAGAGCAGAGAGGACTCCCTCCCTATCCCAGGGTGCACCAGGAGACCAGGCCTCCCGGCACAGAGTCAGGTTCTCCAGCAGGGACGAGGGTCTTCTCCTCAGGCAAGCTGCTCTTCCTCTCCCTCCTCCTCCTCTCCCTGGTCCTCCTCCTCCTCTCCCTGGTCCTCCTCCTACTCTCCCTCCTCCTCCAGTCCCATCACCGTGGGGTGCTCTAACAGTCTCCAGACCCCTGTGAGGTCAGAGGTCAGAGGTGAACAGTCTGCATGTGTAACTGGGGTAGACTGTGGACACACAATACGCTCTCTAGTACAGAAGGATGATTTAGAGGGTGCGTTCTAGAACCATGGGTAACAACAAGACAAGCATGGTCTGTAGAATTCCGGGTAGAACGATGTTCTATCTGTGTAAGGTTCTCTTAGGAAGTGGTCTTAGGTGTGGTACTTCACAGATACCGGTCCGTTTATTATCCCTTTTTCACAGTGGCAGCCTTTCTACCTGAGTGTGCATATAGACCTGAAGCTTGGTAAGTATGGTGTAAAACACAGATTTCTGGAAGGATGGATCAGGAAGAGGAGAAACCTGGTGAAACCAACCTTGCCTTCTCCTCCTCACTCTGGCCTCCAACTCCTCTCATCCTGCGACAGCTGAAAGATGATTCATAATACAGTAGCCTACGTCATTCTATAAACGACTACCGTGAGAAAAGGTAAGGAGAAAAAAAGGCTCTTGATAAGTAAATACAGACTCTGCGGAGACATGTCAAAATGGAGGAAACGGAACGATAAATAATGATATCAACGCTAAATAAAATGGATGCACTCACTTCTGGTAACTGGGGTGGTCTCTGGGGTGCCACAGGTTTGCCCCTTCATCTGCAAGCTCATCACTGGCCGTTCCATGGTGTCATTTCCTGTCACTTGCTCTCACACTTCCCTCTCCTCATCCTCAAACTGGAGAAGAAGAATCTACAGTTTATTCTCACCCAGCAGCATAGTTCTTCTATTCGCCCGGGAAAACAGATTTGAGAATCCTAACGGGCATGCCTGTGTGAATGTGTGTGATGAGGTATCTTTGCACGGACACAAAATGTATCTCCGCTCTCTGCTCGCTCTCTTCTCGAGTCAGTTAAAAACCTTCCCACCCCCTACACACCAACTTGTGGTTAGCTCTGCACACATGCACACATACACACCGAACACAAAGAACACTTTGATCTGATACGTCTACTGGAGAGAGAGTGAGAGTCGATATCACAAAGAATGAAAGAAGAAACAGACAGTTTCATCAGAGGAAGACTGAACCGAACGAAAGACTGAAAATAAAGTAATTTCTGCAGAGTAAAAAACAAGATATTTTGTGTCTGTAGATTGCTGATAGAACAAAACAATGAGACTGGCACAGTTCACTCTGATGGAGATGCAGAACCAGACAACATGCTCGTCTGAACCGCAGTGTCTGTCTTCATGTGTTGTGGCAGTGTCAGGCCAAATAGTGTCCTAGGGCCAAAAAGTGTCCTACCTGACGTCACGATGCCGTTCAGAATCAAGGACGCGTCCGTCGCTATGCCGACCTTAAATTCCTGAGATATCTAGTCGTGCTAGCAGGAAACTGTCATGGTTGCTATACTGGTTACTAGGTAGGAAGTTTTGTATTTAGGCTTATTTAAACCAGTTCATTCTACTCTACTATTTAAAGTTTTCACTCGTTCGATAGCTGGTGCTAGCTAGCCAGTTGTTTTCGTCAACAAAATTACTTATTTAGCGTCAATTTTAACAGACCGGGAAGGCAACACGTATAGTATTCTACCTGCGCGCGTTGCTGTCTCGGGAATGTTGAACGAGTGAAAACTTTAACCTAGTAACCAGTATAGCAACCATGACAGTTCCCTGCTAGCACGATTAGATATCTCAGGAATTTAAAGTCGGCATAGCGACGGACGCGTCCTTGCTACGGAACGGCATTGTGACGTCAGGTAGGACACTATTTGGCCTGACAACTGCATGTCAGGCTGTCTTCATGTGTTGTGGCTGCATGTCAGTCTGTGTTCATGTCTGGTTGAACACCAGGGTCATGTAGTTGTAACCAAGCAATATCAGGCACAAGAATGTTCTTTGGGATTAATCAGTCTGATCTGATCTTGTGTAAGTAGGGGAGATGCACACAAGTGACAGATTTTAAGAAGTCATTCTTCAGTTTATTTAGTGTTGTTTGGAAGTTGGATCACACTGTTATCTAATTGGTCAAGAGGAAAGTGCAGCAACTGTCCCCAACACATTTCCTCTTGTTGTTGCATCACATCCTGTTTCAAAACATTACAACTTCTATGCTAGTATTGACATGACAAAAAGACAGCAAAACAGATGTTCTTATATCATATATATTAAAGAATGTTTTAAGAGTTATTTGATTGAAACAATGTATGTAAAGAAATTATGAGCAGAAAAAAATATAATTATTACAGGTCAGTTTTTCATTAAAGGTTCTATGGTCGAATGTTGGCAGATTTGAAAACAAATGTGGCACCTCTTCAGAGAGCCAATCACAGACATCCTGCCCTGTGAGAAGTCACTTGGTTCTGACCTATAGGCAGGGCTCCAGGTCTCTCCTGAGGTGTTGATTACATCACTCTACCAGGGGGCTGCAGTACACTAAACGGAACGGAGGGATGAAAGAGAAAGGAAAGCCGACCCTAAATCCCGGCCACAGAGAAAACTGATTGGTCTGTCTGTGCTGAGTAGACCAATCAGGATGCTCTCTCTCTCTCACTCGCCGTCTAGGTCTCTCCCTCGTCCTCTCTCTGTGAACATGATGGGGTTGTGATGTGATGGAGCGTGGGGCGTCAGGAAGCAGCCAGCAACATGCAGGAGGCCTGGAGTCTGAGGAAACTGTATGTGCCCATCAAATCAACAGAACGTTCCAGAACGTAAACAAACGTAACAGCCCAAACACACAGCCTGTGTGACTGTGGGGGGGTCACGCTGCATGCGGGGGCAGAGCTAGTCCTGGTCTGGAGGAACCCTGAAGCTGCAGGTACAGAACGTCTTCCCTGTGGCGGTGTCGCTGGCAGAGGACGCCTGCTCCTGCACTTCCTGTTTGAGGATCTCCTCACACGCCGTCTCCCCAGCCCCAGACCTCACAGGACAGGACGGGGGTGAGGTCACACAGGACAGGACGGGGGTGAGGTCACACAGGGCAGGACGGGGGTGAGGTCACACAGGACAGGACGGGGGTGAGGTCACACAGGGCAGGACGGGGGTGAGGTCACACAGGACAGGACGGGGGTGAGGTCACACAGGACAGGACGGGGGTGAGGTCACACAGGACAGGACGGGGGTGAGGTCACACAGGACAGGCTCCTACTGGACCGGGAGGAAGGTGTGTACCAGCCCGCTCTGGGGAGGCATGACGCTAGATCAGGGCAGAGATAGACAGGAAGGAGGATGTGAAACACAGGCTCACGTTAGAACACGGACAACAGGGTTGAGGGAGAGTGTATTGAGACAGTCACAGTCCCGTCCTGGCTTGCCATTGGTTGCTGTTAGAGAAGCGAAGCGTCTCATTGGTTACTCTGCCTTGTCAGTGTTCTTTGTGTCAGCCTTGGTTGTGGTTTCTACACTCTGATTGGCTTGCTCTTTCTTATCCTGGCTGTCAATGCGGGCATGCTCCTTCTTCACCAACTCCTGAAGCTCCTCCTTGAGAGAGAGACACAGAGAGAGAGACATAGAGAGAGAGACGCAGAGAGAGAGAGACAGAGAGAGAGACAGACAGACAGAGAGAGAGACAGAGAGTCAGGAACAAGAAACATCATACATGAAACCGTGGAAACAAGGGAACATGACTGAAGCCTACCTTCCACCCCAGAAAGTCTGCCAGAGCCAGACAGCCATCATCACAGGTGCTGATATGAGCTACATCCCTGAGAGAGACAGAGAGACAGACAGAGACAGAGAGAGAGAGAGACAGAGAGAGAGAGAGAGAGAGAGAGAGAGAGAGAGAGAGAGAGAGAGAGAGAGAGAGAAAGAGAGAGAGAAAGGGAGAGAGAGAGGGACAGAGTGAGAAGCAGAGCAAGATGCTACAGTTATTAGTCACTCTCATTATGATGTGTATGGACGTGACCCTTTTTCCTCATTAATACCAGCACAGCAACACAGCAGCACAGCAGCACAGCAGCACAGCAACACAGCAGCACAGCAACACAGCAGCACAGCAGCACAGCAACACAGCAGCACAGCAGCACAGCAGCACAGCAACACAGCAGCACAGCAGCACAGCAGCACAGCAGCACAGCAACACAGCAGCACAGCAGCACAGCAACACAGCAGCACAGCAGCACAGCAGCACAGCAGCACAGCAGCACAGCAACACAGCAACACAGCAGCACAGCAGCACAGCCACACAGCCGCACAGTGAGAGGGGAGTCACCTGTAGGCCTTGTCTGAGTCAAAGTCCATCCCTCCTCCAAACCCCAGCATCCCCATCATAGCGTCAGACTGCAGACACACACAGGCAGAAAAACACAGACATACAATTGATGTATTTGATATTTCTTTGATATATGTCTGAAAGTGGAGGATAGGTAAGGTTCAGGGGAGCGGAGTGGATAAGACACCAGGACAGGATGTTCTAGAAGAGATCCTACCTCTCCAGTCTTCTCCATGTTGATGAGAAGTCTTGGGCAGCTTTTTGGAACCCTGCACCAATGCACGTCCACACACACACACACACACACGCACACACACACACACACAGGATGTGGTATTGATGAGTAGATGGCTAGCTAGGAAATAGATGTTTCTTAGAAATTACAAGTTAGACACGGTTACACACTCATCCATCCAGCCACAGTCATTCAACCAGCCAGCGAGCCAACCAGCACCTGCTAACAAGGGAGGCGAAAGGCTGGACTTGCAGAGACGTTCCCATGACAATGAGGAGGTCACACCGAGGGAAGTCCTACCAGGAGAGAGAGGAGGAGAGGAGAGGAGAGGGAGGAGAAGAGAGGAGAGGAGGAGAGTAGAGTAGAGGAAGGAGAGGAGAGGAGGGGAGAGAGAGGAGGGGAGAGGGAGGAGAGGAGGGGAGAGGCAGGAGAGTAGAGGAGAGGAGGGGAGAGGGAGGAGAGGAGAGGAGAAGAGAGGGAGGAGAGGAGGGGAGAGGCAGGACAGTAGAGTAGAGGAGAGGAGGGGAGAGGAGGAGAGGAGAGGAGGAGAGGAGAGAGGGTTTTTAGGCCACCCAAACATAAATACACAGCGACACACAGACAAAATGAACTCTTCTCACCATCTTCATGGAGGTGAAGAATCTTGCAGGGAGATTCTCTCCAAAGAAGACGATGTCTAGACAGAGGGAGCGGGCAGGGTGAGAGAGTGCTGGAGAGTAGATGCCTGATATGACCCCTCAGCAGGTGGTCCAGCAGGAAGGATGACTCACCTGGCTTCACCAGACCACTGCACTTGTCACACTTAGGAATCTCATCTGAGAAGATTTTTTCTGCAGAATGGTGGTGGGGCTTTATTACACATTCAAGTAAATGTACAGAGAATTCAAATGCAGACACACACACACACACACACACACACACACACACATGTGCAGGCCCACACACACACACACTCAGGCATGCATGTGCTCACTCACACACACACCCCCCCCTACCTTTCATCCAGTCCAGGCTGTACTCCCTGCGGCAGAGGAAGCTGACACAGTGGGAGGTGTAGAAGGTTCCGTGGGCCTCGATCAGGTCCTCCCCCTCCAGCCCCGCCACGCGCTCCAGGGTGTCGATGTTCTGACACACACACACACACATCTGCCGGTTACCCACCAGTTACACCAAGCTGGACATGATGGAACCTGCCTACTCCTGCTGATGCAGAAACTCAGACCAAAATATACAGACAATCTAACCAAAGAATGACCCCTTCAGAGAAACAACAAGAGAGAAAAATTGTATGTGAGAGACAGAGAGAGAGACAGAGAGAGAGACAGAGACAGAGAGAGAGACAGAGACAGAGAGAGAGACAGAGAGACAGACAGACAGACAGACAGACAGACAGAGAGACAGACAGACAGACAGAGAGACAGACAGACAGAGAGACAGAGAGACAGAGAGAGAGTCTCTTACCTGTGAATAGCAACGTTGCAGCAGACCCTTCTCCTTCATGAGCTTGATGAAGTAGTGACACACTGTGGGCTAAACACAACACTGCAGTGAGGAACACACTCCAGCACACACACACAGTCCAGCACACACACACACACACAGTCCAGCACACACACACACGCACACACAGGGCAGTGTTTCCCACAGATTAGAAAGCAACTTGTGACGGTGTGGGTGTGGCCCGTGTCTGCCCGGGGGGGGGGGGGTTAGGGTTAGAAACGGAAGAATAGAAATGAGTTCCCTTATCCTGAGACCTGCTTTCTTACCTGCCTGTTTCTACATCTGTTTGTCCACCTCACCTGTTGCTTCAGCTGGCTCTCTGTCAGCAGCATGCTGGATGCTGTCCTCCTCTCCTTCTTCAAAGCCTAACAAATCTATCTCTTTCTCTCCCTGACCCTGTCTTTCTGCTTGAGCAGCACTGGTTGAAGCCTAAAAATATTTCTGTGGAAATGGTGGGGTGTAGTAGTTACTGCACTACTACGTGTGCTGACATTGTGACTGTGTGTATGTGAGAGAGACTCGTCTGTGACAGAGAGACGGAGGGAGAGCAGAGAAAGAAAATGCAGCCGAACAAATACGCTGCGTGTTTTAAATAGCGTAAGCAAAATAAAAATTAAAAAAACACAATATGTGGCGGCCGGTGTGGATTCTGTGACGCACTGCCATAAATGAGTCTGTGTGGGAAACACTACAGGGAATGTACCGTACTTTGAACTGTCCAGGGTAGAGCTCTCTAGCCAGGGCAAAGAAAGGTTCTGGATGTTTCTGAGGATGAAGAAGAATTCTGTGTTTAGAATAAAACACTCCTCAGTGCATACTACACAGAACACAACAGTACAGACGTGTTCAGGTAGTGCACACTCCTCAGTGCATACTACACAGAACATAACAGCACACACGTGTTCAGGTAGTGTACACTCCTGACCATGCAAGCTGCCCTCAGCACCTTAAAGTAGTCGATCTGGAAGATGGCCTCGGGGTAGGGCAGGTTGTACTTCTGCAGGTTGGCATAGAGACCAGTCCCAGGGGAGCGGAAATCTGGGATGCCCGCCGCTGAAAGGTCACAGGGGTCAGATTCATAGTCGCTCTATGATATATATAATACACGACAGTAAAACATACTAATAGCTATCTTTGAATGTACTTGAATAAGAGAGAGAATGAAACGAGGAGAAGGAGGGAAAAGAGAAGGCAGAAGAAGGGAAGGAAGAGGAGAAGAAGAAGAGAAGAGGGGAGGTGGAGGGAGAAGAGAAGAGAAGGAGGGAGAGGAGGAAAAGAGAAGTATTGAAGGAGGGGAAACTCACATGTGGAGATCCCTGCCCCCACCATGAAGATGATATTTTTGCCTGAGGTGAGAGACATTAATGTTAGTTTTGACCAATGGAATCGTTTAATACAGGGAAACTCCACCCACCTGGGCTAAACCTGGTTCCAAAACAAGTGAGCCCAAAGCTATGCGTGTTCAACAGAGTGTGAGAAAGGCCTGGCAGCTGTGACACATACATGGCCTATATGCTGGGTTATACATGAATCCCTCCTCTGGTGTAGCTGTAACATGGGAGAGGGGGGTTAGGACGAGTCTAGGGGCCCTGGTCAGACAGGGCCCAGCAGAACCCCAGTACTCTCCTGTAGGATTTTGAGGTTCTGACTACACATCCTCCACGGGCCGCAGAAACCCTAGCAGTGCCCCAGGGAGACTCACATTTGCCACTCTCGATGTACCGAGCCACTCCCTCCAGAGTCAGATCATCTAGAACCTTCTCTGCAGAGCCCAGGCCCAAGGTGTGAGAGAACAAGTTGCGCAGGAAATCCACTAGAAGAATAAATAAAAAATAATGAGTGAAATTAATATAAATATAGACATTGAAATAAAATTGAATTGAGAGTGAGAGTGCGAGTAAGAGCTGATTCTGATGAGAATACAAATATAGCTAGTAATTTAGGTAGATGTATTTTTCCACAAGATGTAGATCTAGACTATTTAGGGAAGCAACAGTATACTAGGCCGTTTCTGTTGACTGTGTAAGAAAGCGTCGAGTTAGTTAACACGCACTCTCGGTGTCACCTGACGCTTCACCCTCGTCGCTGCTATCAGAGTCAGACTGATTCTAGATGAGACAGAAAGCATTGTATTAGTACAGACTTCTAGCTTGAAGTTATAAATACGATGGTTTTATTTGAAGAAACTGTTGTTACCATTTGGTACCAAGCGCATTAATGGATACAGTGTAACCGTTATCGAGAGTCTTGTCTCCCTGATGTGTACAGTTTATTGTGATGCCGTCATGTCATGACTCATGGACAGCCCCGTTCCATACCTCTGGTTTGGGAGTGTCCGTCTCCTCTTCCTTCAGATGTTCTGTGAAACGTAAAAAACAAAACACGTGTCACATCTCTGTTCACATGTGATGTCCCTTCAATAGTTCAGCTAACTAGCCATAACGACATTCACGCCGTGGATGTTTCCTCGAGAAATGTAGATGAACTGGTTATCATCGCTCCGACGGACTTTGAACAGTTGCGCCCGATTTACAAAACAATGTCATTAAACGAACCTGGTGCATCAGACATCTAAACGTCTACTCGAACCTTCCACAGACGAGTTGATTAAGGATGTATATTGCTGTTTTTCACTAGTTCCTTTGCTTCCGTCAAAAATATGCAGAGCTGACAGATTCGTCCTTTTGTTGTTGTCCGTCTCTAAATGGTTCCGTGTAGCTCGTTGGTGTTGCAATATTGCTTCCCTCTTGTCTACGGTGACTATTTTGTTGTAGCTAGCTTTAATTTCTCATTACGATAGCAAATACAGAAATACAAGTGTGGACAAGAAGCCCAAACAACATGTCAAAAGTTAATTAAATAACACAACATAACATTTCAACCAGAGCACCTCATAAGGGACCCAAAAAAGCTTTTTCATACCTGCCCTTACTTAGTCGAGTCGTATAAAACAGTATCAAAATACCATTGCTTTTGAAAGTTGCAAATCATTGTAGCAAAGGGTCATTTGTTGGACACTACCTTTCTGTGGAAGACCAGCACTTCATTTCCTTCAGCTGGCTGAAACAGTCACATCTCAGGTCTGGCGACAGTTTCTTCTCAGAACGGATTATTGGATTTGCGTCACCCTGTTAATACGATTTCACACCTGTTTTAAAATGCAATTATAAGGCTAGACTTCTCCGTGTCTGCTTTGCCATGGGTTACACAGGATCAAAAACATGTATATACTGTTCATATTTACATTTTATGGATCACAATCAATAGACTGTACAGAAAATACACATTATGCACATTCTAAAGCGAATTGTGTTCTTGGAAAAGAAGGGATCCGACTACCAATCAATCCTCGGTCATTAATTGACTCAACAAATATATATATTTTTTTACATTTATGTCTCGCATCAGTCTTAACTGTCACTCAGTCAGCCAGAGCAATCCAGGCCCAGGTCAAGTCTGTAGGAGGCCCAGTCTGTAGGAGGCCCAGTCTGTAGGAGGCCCAGTCTGTAGGAGGTCCAGTCTGTAGGAGGCCCAGTCTGTAGGAGGCCCAGTCTGTAGCCCTCTCTCCCTCTTCCCCAGCCTCTTCCCCAGCCTCTCTCCCTCTTCCCCAGCCTCTTCCCCAGCCTCTCTCCCTCTTCCCCAGCCTCTCTCCTTCTACGCCAGCCTCTTCCCCAGCTCCTCTCCCTGGTCCTCCAGGGGCTCCGGGGCCAGGCGGTGGTGGTCGTACCCAGCAGCAGTGATGTGACAGTGGGGCAGCATCTCCTCCAGCAGGATCACCACCAGGCCGGGGCTCTGGAGCCTGGGGAGCGCAGACACGTCTAGACGACGCAGATTCCTGGCACACACACACACCCAGGGACACACACACACATGCAGTGACACACACATGCATGTAGAGATACACACACACAGAGAGACACACAGACACGGTCACACAAACACATCATGTTGAACCAAGTTAAGGAGAGACTTACAGCTGGGTTATAATAACACACTGCTGCCCAGAAGCCAACAACTATAATGGGATATTTACTTGTGTAGCAGACAGGGTTGTGTGTCTCTGAGCGGACCTACCTGAGGTTGGCCAGGGCGGCCAGGCCCCCCGCGGTGATCAGGGGGCAGTGGGAGATGTCCAGCTCCTCCAGGGAGTCCTGGAACACATGGAGCCTGGACAGGAACCAGTCATCCACCTCCTCACAGCTCCGCAGAGAGAGAGACCGCAGCCCTCGCTGCCTCACTGGGGGAGTGGAGAGCGAGAGCGAGAGAGAGAGAGAGAGAGAGGGGGGGGGGGTAAGGGAGGGATGTAGGAGAGGGGGAAGTAGGGGAAGGAGGGGGGAGCAGTGTAAGGGGAAAAAAACAACAAAGACACAGCAAAGATGAATCTTCCCTTCCTCCAACTTTTAGACATCTTGGTTGTTCAATTTGAAAAGCTTACGGCTAGTCAGGCCCAAACAGACAGTGTGAAGGGATGCTCCCATGCCCCTCTGAGGAGATTAGGTGCTTGTACATACCCAGGTTCTCCAGACCCGAGTAGTCAATCACAGTGTTGCTGGCATCCACCTCCTCCACAGGTGAGTCCTTGTGGTTCATGAAGTCCCAGGTGAACCTGCCTCTACGGTCTGAGCGGAACCACTGTGGCTGGCCTGCATACCTGGCAGCCCCCAACACACACACACACACACACAGACACAGACACAGACACACACATAGAGAGTTAACCTGTCTGGTCCTGCTCATGTCCTAGTGTGAAAGCCCAACCAAGCCAGACCAGGAAGTAGATAGTTATGGTGACAGGAAGTGGTGACCGGCTGGCCCCTCACCTGACGCCTCCTCCGAGACAGAGGATGTAGTAGGCTGTCGCTATGTTGTCACCGTAGTTCACCTGGGTGTAGCCATAGAACCTGCAGGGGGGAAGAGAGAGAGTTCACCTAGGTGTAGCCATAGAACCTGCACACCTGCACACACAATTTTAGAATAATTGTATGTATTTGTATGCCTACTACCTAGCTGCTACCTTGAGTTATATTGTGCACTTGATAAATAAAGCACAGTGTTATATAAACGTAACAACTAGGGCTACTGTCACACCACATACGCATTCTTCTTCTTCAACCTCCATTTCTTCAACCCAGAAGTCCAGGTGAGGAACTTCTCGACGTCATGGAAACGCTGGGCCAGGTAGAGGAGGACTCTGGTGTGCACGGGGCGTGGGGGGGCTAGCCCGGAGGAACTCACACACCTCCTGGCTACCGCGAGGTACGACAGCCGGCAGTGTCGCAGGACCAACTGACGGGGACAAACGCAACGAAAACACCATAAGATAGCGACTACGTAAGATTTACATTGTCATTTAGCGCTCTTATCCAGACAGTAAGTACAGGGACATTCCCCCGGGGCATGTAGGGTGAAGTCTTGCCCAAGGGCACAACGTTATTTGCACGGCCAGAAATTGAACCGGCAACTTTCTGATTAAAAGCCCAATTCCCTAACCGCTCAGCCAACGGACACCCATCACTGGATGGGGGGGGGGTCACTGGATATACACACATCACACACACGTTATCCGCCTTCGTAGAAGGGTAACATCTATCATTACTGGCATTGCAAGTTTATTCCAGAATACAACTACCGGTATGTTTGTCAGAAATATTTGGATTTCACACACCCCCTTCCATCCGGAATGTATGGGTTAGCACTGCCAGTTGGATTGACTAGCAAATCGTGGACTTTGCTCTAGATCTAAGCACAGCCAACTCCGTGACTGTATTGAAAATAACATTTGTAAATTTACCATGTCGGTGGCAATATACCATGTCCAGTGATAACAGTATAAGACAGTTCTTGTCTAAAACGATAACCAGAGGTGAACTCACCAGCAAGGGGGCCGCCATCTTTGATTTGTAAGGCAGAGCTCTATTCTAGAAATAGTTCCCGGTCTTGTCTCCTCTCTCCGTCACATATCTGACACTGTGGCGTACAAGTTAACAACGATATAATGTGACGGTAATAATCACGTAACAAATGTCACGTCCAAATTCAGTCACATCAGATCTACGAATAAAATGGAGCGGAAGAAAGTTATGACTTTTTAGATTGGAATGCAGCTCAAGAATGCCGGTTTTTCTTATTCGTTCTCTGGAGTTTGCTGCGAGCTGGGAGTATCCAACCTCACTGCTGCCTCTTGCAGGTCGTACTATGTAATGTATCCATTGGTAATTCCAGAGAATGTCTAACATATCCTAAAACAGGCTCTTGCAATTCCCTCTGCCATTCTATGGGATAAAATTGGAAAGTTTCGAAGGTCATAAAACTATTCTAATCCGAAAAGAAAAGTTTCGTAAGATAGGTCGTCAGGTAGGCTAAGTGAAAGGTAAGTAAGGTAGGTCATAGTTCAAAAAAAAATTGAAACCGAAAAAGAAGTTTCGAAAGAAAAAATATTATCTCTTAATGATTATGTTTCAAATGATAACAAGTTTTAGATGATTGAAATTACAATAAAAAACTCCACTTTTGCTTACACGTTCAGAGTTTCAAATTTGGCAGTTGGCACTGTTCTCGGTCTCTTTTTGTTATTGCCACGTTTTCTTAATTTGTAAATTGTGATCTGAAAACTGGTGTTTGAATGTTCATACTGTAAAAATAAACTTAAGTTCAACAAAAATCCTCTGTAACAGAAGATCACAGCACAGTACCTGAGTAGTTACTTCACTAGTCAACAGTCAAACAACCTAATTTCCCTCTTCATATTATGAGTAACAGTAGTAGTAATCTATCACAGTGGTAAAAATGCTGTACATGTTAGCCAAACAGCCATGAAGGTTTTCAATATCGTACAAATCAAAGGCTTACTTTATTCTACTTAAGTCTCCAAACCTTTTATATTTTTCACAGCAACACACTGACAACCCACTCACAGGGGTGGAGGAGGGTGCTTAATGGGATCAATTATTCTCATGAAACATCAATAAAAGATGTTTTGTTGAATTTGTTCTGGGGGAAGGAGATCACCTGTCATTCACCCTGCCCTTCTTCCAGTACACACCGATACTGTTTACTTCCTCATATATGAAACCCCGCCCACTAGCTGACTCACCCATAGATATATATATCTATGGACTCACCTGTCAGAATCCAGGAAGTAGAGTTCAGTGTTTCTCTTTTCACTGACAGCTTCTGAGATTCACCGTTCGGCTCTGAGAGAAAACTGGACTAAATTACAACTCACACTGAGAAGAGAAAGATACTGTCTTTATTCAACAACAGGAGAAGTACTGTCATCAACAGACTTTAACTCACTGCTGACTGAACCAGAGTTAGTTTAGAAGAGTAAAACTCAAAAGTGAAAGTAAACTTCAGACTACGTTCCACAGGAGTGTGTGACTGGGTGACAAAATGGCGTCCAGCTCGTCTCTTCCAGAGGAGGATCTCTCCTGTCCTGTGTGCTGTGACATCTTTACAGACCCTGTCCTCCTGTCATGTAGCCACAGCTTCTGTAAAACCTGTCTGCAGGAATACTGGAAACAGAGAGAATCCCAAGAATGTCCAATCTGCAGGACAACATCTTCCATGGAAGCTCCCCTTAACCTGGCTCTGAAGAACCTGTGTGAGTCCTTCTTACAGGAGAAACGTCAGAGAGCTTCAGCAGGGTCTGAGGTGCTCTGCAGTCTGCACAGGGAGAAACTCAAGCTCTACTGTCTGCAGGACAAACAGCCAGTGTGTGTGGTGTGTCGGGACTCTAAACGACACAACGGCCACAGTTTCAGACCCATAGATGAAGCTGCACAGGATCACAAGGTATGATGACTTAATGCTCCAGATGTTTGATTTACTTAGAATTAGATTATTGGGTGTTTTGCCGAGTATTGTCAGGTAGACACGTCTCATATTCAGCTGATCAAATGAGAGGATCAACAACTTTCCTTCAAATATGTCTTGTTTCATTCCAGGAGGAACTCCAGCCTGCTCTGAAATCCTTACAGGAGAAGCTGGAGGTCTTTACTAAAGTCAAACAAACCTGTGATCAAACAGCACAACACATAAAGGTAAATAAGTTGAGTAACAAAATGATACAGCACTGTTTGGACATTAAGAACTGGTCACCTAGACCCTGAATGAACCTCCATGTCTGCAGATCCAGACCCAGCACGCAGAGAGGCAGATTAAGGAGGAGTTTCAGAAGCTTCACCAGTTTCTACAAGAGGAAGAGGATGCCAGGATAGCTGCACTGAGGGAGGAGGAGAAGCAGAAGAGTCAGGTGATGAAGGAGGAGATTGAGGGGCTGAACAGAGAGATATCAACACTTTCAGACACAATCAGAGCCATAGAGGAGGAGCTGAGAGCTGAAGACATCTCATTCCTGCAGGTCAGGACTGATCTCTCTACGTTCGTATGGAATGGCTGGCTGTGTGTGTTTATGAGTGTCTAACTTCATCTTCTGTATCTCCACAGAACTACAAGGACACAGTGAAAAGGTAAGTGACCTGCCTCCTGTCTCTCTCTTGTCTGTGGTTGTGAACCCAACCCCACAGCAGCTCTGACTCCAGAATGTTCTTCCAGAGCCCAGTCCAATCTGCCGGATCCACAGCTGGTCTCAGGAGCGCTGATAGACGTGGTCAAACACCTGGGCAACCTGGCCTTCAGAGTCTGGGAGAAGATGCAGGATATTGTCACATACAGTGAGTATTAGATCATGTAGTAATATTCAATATAGTACTTACAGTATCCTGCATTACTGATCATATCTGTCCATAGACCATCCTTGACTCTACAGTACAGGCTGCATACTGTACATGTACTTTCTAAAATGAACTGCTCTATCAAATCTCACACCAATACCATGAGCGGTTAGGGAATTGGGCTAGTAATCCGAAAGTTGCTGGTTCGATTTCGGGGTTTGTCATGGTGTCAAGTCCAGGTGGGTGAGGGTGTAAACATCAAACACTGCATCAACACAAACCTGATCTCTCTCCTCAGCTCCTGTGACTCTAGACCCAAACACTGCTCATCCAAAACTCATTCTGTCTGAGGATCTGACCAGTGTGAGATACAGTCAGACGAGCCAGCAGCTTCCTGACAACCCAGAGAGGATTGAAAACTATGTCCGGGTCCTGGGCTCTGAGGGCTTTAACTCAGGGACACACAGCTGGGATGTTGAGGTGGGAGACAGTACATTCTGGTTCCTGGGTGTGTTAGCAGAGTCCGTACAGAGGAAGGGAGACAAACCGGGTGGAGACTGGAGAATCTTTCTCCACAATGGTAAATACATGATACACTCCTCATCGGGGTCAGTCACTGTTCTCACAGTGAGACAGAACCCCCAGAGGATCAGAGTGCAGCTGGACTGGGACAGAGGAAAGCTGTCATTCTCTGACCCTGATAGAAACAGACTCCTACACACACTCACACACACCTTCACTGAGAGAGTATTTCCATACATTGATAATATCTGCACTCTCCACCCTCTGAGGATCGTACCAGTGAAGGCCTCTGTAACAGTAGAACAGCACAGTCATTAGAGATGATAGCACCTCTATCTGGAACAGTACAACAGCTCATTGGGTGTTTTTTTTTACAACCTTCCTGTCATGAAGGAAACCAACCTCTAACATGAGCATCTAGGTACAAAGAACAAAAATCAATATGAGAGTGAATTAGACTGGCTAGCATGGTGTTCTTAATTGTAGCACAGTCAACAGACAAAGCACGGTACCATCAAACCTTTCCCCTACAAGGAAAGGGTCTTCCCCCTTTTGTCCTTATCTCCCAGAGCAGGAGCTTCAAAGCTCCTGACCCAGCATGGGGTCAGGAACAGAGGCCACACAGCCTCAGTATCAGACAAAGGATTTCTAAGGAAGAACTTTCTTTTCAGGATTTTCAAACATATTCTCAAGGACTACATGGCTCATGGACACTATTTCAATGACAGTAGTCAGTGTGTTATAATGTGTGCTTTTCTCATTTTCTTAGAACTTTGTTTAATTGATGTTTGATTATAACTTCCCTTCAGGAAGAGTTACGTTAGTCAATTTTAGATCCAAAATAATTGTGTCATACTAACAAAACCATTTATGAATGTTGTATTGTTATATTCTGAAGTTTAAGCATTTCCTTGGACATTTGAAATAACGGAACTCAAAGCAAGCAGCCACTTCACACCTCTAGGTAAATCTCAGCATGACGCCCAGGTGGGGAATAACTGACCAATGACAGAGTTCACCTTCACATGGATACCCCCTGTTCTTTGGAATATAAAAACCCCAAACGTACAATCATCCCTGCTTTTTCGTAGGAATAACTGAAGTGAAACGCGTCATTTGTGACTTTCCTCTTAACTTGCAAATTCACTGAGCGCCCGGAACTTTGACGAGAGATTCCGCTTTCTATTCGTTGGACATATAACGAACCATTGACTCCTTTCTTCAAACCGACAAAAGTAACTGCAATTTGCAATATTTCTTACTTGTGACATATTGGCATGTTGTGATTTAATTGTTGATGTTTGATTGTATTTTACAAATGATTTAACCTAACCATCGTTAGGCCAGTTGCCATTGAGCGTCCATTGTTGCTAGAGGCCTACCTCTTCCTCTATACCTCCCTCTCCCTCTCCCTCTCTCCCTCTCTCCCTCTCTCCCTCTCTCCCTCCCTCCCTCCCTCCCTCCCTCCCTCCCTCCCTCCCTCCCTCCCTCCCTCCCTCCCTCCCTCCCTCCCTCCCTCCCTCTCTCCCTCTCTCTCTCTCTCTCTCACCCTCCCCACGCGCTCTACACAACCATTGTGTAGCTCGCCCTCATTAGAATCTAGGCCTACTGTACTGCTTTAGCCCAACTAACCCATAACTTATATGGTATTTGTTCATTATAATTACATTTTCCTAAATAAATCATTGTGTATAATACTCGCGTATCTCTCATTTTATCTCATCTGCTCTACTTTCATAGAATTCATTACTTAAGATTAGACTGATTATTACAAAGGCTATTATTTAACAAGGTCTCCCCAGTCCCTTTAAACAAATCCTGGGGTGTTGTCCCTTCAACTAAATACTTTATTATAGATTAAGTATTCCTAATCTTAAACGTGTATACCCCGCTACATAATGTATCACAGTATCTGATGTCAGAAGTCATGTAGTTCTGCGGTAAAAAGGAAATTCCTGTGTATACTGTACATTTACACTAATCCAATAACATTGTATTTGTTTCTACTGGTATTTTCAAAATCAAATGTTTTGGCAGCTTACTCTATTATTGTACTTGTGTACATTTGAAAATTAATCTTGACTTTATTAAGCTCAACTTTGTGTTCTAATAAAATATGATGAACTATAGTGTACATTTTCATGTAATTTCACCAAAGTGTGTTCATTCTTGGGTCAACCATCACACTGTCAAACATAAATGTTTCTGTCAAATTAACCTGAGAGCAGAACGACTTGTACAGCGCACTTGAATTAAGTCAAGTGAACCAGTGACTTTATTTAAAGACATTTCAAATTAATCCAAAATAATGATCCAATGTAACAAACATGCGTGTCTTGAAATCATGTGCATTCAGGTAGGCTATAAAAAAGCTTTGTAAAACCAAAAAGTCTCTTCACTCATAACAGTTATTGACTTACTTGAAGCACGTGGGAGCGAAGGCAGGTACAACTAAGTGTAGCCGGTGTGTATCGGTGAAAGTCGCTCCTCAGGTATGTAACAGGCCACCCGCGTCCACGAATTGGCGTAGTTGGTATTGGTCGCGCTTGGGAAGTCAGAGGTGGCAGGTTCGTCCACAGTGCGGGGCGAACACTGACCCGATACTTCTGACGGTGCAAGACCATGTCTCTTACATAAGCAAACGTGGCGTCATTCACAATCCAGTAAATTGTTATTTTGCCGCTGATCAACAACGAAAACGGAGATTGCCAAACTAGCTAAAAGTCACTAGTATCGATTTTTTTGGTCTAGGGAGTGTGAAAAGTGGCTAAATCAAGAGATAAAGTCGCTAAATGGGCAACACTGTCTCAGGGTTCTCTAGTCTCACGCATTCGCCTTGAGACTCGTGCATTTCAACACTATCACGCTGGGAAGGGATAACCCGTCCCGCTATACAGTTCCTTAAAATACAACCCCCCCCCCCCCCCCCCCAGAAGTAGTTGTAATAACCACACAGACACAGAGAGCCTTGAAAATAAATAAACTATATTCAATAAGTTCAACTGGAGTTGATTACATTGTTTCTTTTCTTTCAGAACACATTACACCTCATGCCATATTCTCCAAAAACACGTTTCAGGATTATTCATTTTTTTCTCAACTTTTTTTTTCTTTCATAAAAATTAAAGTTAATATTATTTTAAATTCATTTATTACAGTATTAAATAAATGTATATTTGTATTTTCACATATCCTTTTAAAGTGTCATTATTTCCCTACAAATCAGGCAGAGAGAAAGAATCACAGATAAAACCACACAGAGGACACATTTAAGAGCAAGACCCGGGGGATTTCGAACCCACCGCCCCAAACAGCGAGTGAGAAAGTGGAGGACTTAAGAGGCACCAAACAGGTAGTGATCTCACACTCTGGAAAACAGACAATGCGGGGGTGTGAGGACAAACAGTCTCGAGCACAAACTTCCTGTTTCCTGCCTTCACAGGCAGCGAATACACAGCGGACAAGACAGACAAGTCTCTCACTAGGGTTGCCAGGTTTGTCACTGCCTGGGGTTGCCAGGTTTGTCAACACATAGATAAGTTCCTAGCAACCTTGAGCAGAGCATTTCAGTAATCACATGGGGAGGCCAACCCAGGAAGAGAGTTGTCAGCACAACTAGACTTCGGTTACACATGCTAACACATTGGAGGCGGCTCATGCTACTTCACAGTAGGACGCACATAGAAAAAACACCAGGAAGTGATGTCACAGTTAGCTACAGCAATGGCCTAAGCCAGACAGTTAGTTGTAGTAATCAAACGACACTGGAACGTTGCTTGTGTACACTGTTGCCCACTAGTTACAGTAACGTATTCCTCGATACCTAGGGCTCTATGTAAACGATGCAGTAATCATCCCTCTGTGACCCCTAGTAGCACACTGATACAGCCCCTGCTGAGAGCACGTTTCTGGAGGAGGGGATCCCTCTCTGAATTGATTTGATTTGATTTGACCTAGGGCTCTATGTAAACAAACACACTCCTCTCTCTTGCCAACCGTCTCTGGAGGAGGGGATCCCTCTCTGAATTGCTCCTCCCAAGGTTTCTTCCATTTTTTCTCCCGTTGGGAGTTTTTCTGGGAGTTTTTCCTTGAGGGTTTAGGTTGGTTGAGGGGCAGTTCTATGGGCGTATGTGAAGCCCTCTGTGACATGCTTGCGTGTAAAAAGGGCTATACAAATACATTTGATTTGATTTGATTTGATTTGACCTAGGGCTCTATGTAAACAAACACATCAGATGGCAAAGTTCCAGTTCGTTGTGTAAACATGCTTCTCCCGCGTGACCCTTTTTTTCCCTTCCCCAGAGTAAGTTTTAATAAATAAGTAGTTGTCGGTTTGCGGAGAGTTCAACAAACACTGGACTACAGAGCCAGCTGGGGTCCCTGCCTGCTCAGTATCAGAGATGAAAGCAACAGGCAGATTGTTTCATGTTGCACATATCAACCACACAGAAAGAAGCTTATCAACAGACCTTCAGACTTTTATATTAGCTTCGAGGAGTTGAACATACATTATCTAGTAGATAAATCCTTTTTTATTATCTTCGGGGAAAGACAACCACATATTTGTGATATTAACAAAGAATATGAGCCGTATGGTTATGAGTTATAACATCACATTGTTCTTAATTTTGAAAAAAGTATCAAAATCTTATCTACTGTATACCTACCAATATAGTGGTATCGGTTTGGTACCTATAGGATGAAGAGTACCTCGATGGCTGTACTGCACACAGTACCTAAATCCTGTCCCTACAGTAGCCTACTGTAAGCTGTGCAGCTCTTATCTAGCCTATGTCTAAAACGCGCTTTTAGATATAGTCTATAGAAAAAGAAAAATCTTGAATATTTGCGAGGAAAGGAAAGAAACGCCAAGGCCATGTAAGCCCATCACAGAGCAGAAGAGAAAGAGTCTTGCTTTATCAAAGCGTAGCACGCTAAAGAAAACACAAGTTAACAAGATATTCGCAAATATACCTCAGTAGGCTTCGGCTTAATATCAGGCAGTGAACATTTGAATAAATAACAGTAATCCAACTCATTTACACTTAATTACTAGAATTCTATGTCAAACCAAGACGTTTACACCTGTTAAGGACTGTTATAGTATCATAGTTCCAGTCGTTACTGGATAATGTCCATTTCAGTGTCTGAAATGTCTATTTGTGATCCAAATACTGCGCTAAAATGTCCTTGAAGTCTGTAACAGGTGTTTTCTAATGTATTCATGTTTCTGTTATGCGGGTGTGAAGTAAGACTGGTCATCACAAACAAAGACCTTACAGAAGACTGCGGTCAGCTCCTCACATCTGCTCATCTCTCCGTCTTATTGCACTTTGACCTCAAACAGGAACCGAGCACCTGTGATCTCCCACACCACTATACAGCAACCAATAGGATCACACCACCACCATACGGCAACCAAAAGGAGCACACCACCACCACACAGCAACCAATAGGATCACACCACTACCACACAGCAACCAATAGAAACTTCAGGCCGGCTTGTTCTGATGAGTCATCGGTACATCTGTGTTTATTCATCCATATAGTTTCTCTCTTCTTCTGGTATTTGCTGCCAGGTTGGCTGTGTAAAGGTTTTCTACACTACATATCACCAGGGGTGAAGTGCGGGCCAGACACTTTGACCGGCGGGTGGAGCAGGAAATACAAATTTAGATTATAAGGCGTTAAGAGTTTAGGGTGTAACTCTAGAGAGGGTGTCTAATCCCTAAACCAGGACTGTCCAATCCTGTTCCGGGAGATCTACCCTCCTGTATGTTTGTAACCGATCCTGCTCCATGGTACGAGTGTAAACCTCCAGGAGGGTATCTCACCAGCAGCAGGGTTGGACAGCCCTGTCCTAAACACTGATACATCATCTGAATAACAGTCTGTGTTAGTTAGGTCGAGGCTACTGAGCAGGCCGTGATGCCCGTCTCCCACAGGTAGAGGAGATATACCCCCCCTGCTTGTGTCAGTGTGCCGTGTGGCCCAGTGGGACCTGAGGCTCCACACCCACAGCGCCCCCTGGTGGTGTGCACTGGTGGGGCAGGTCTGTGGTGGGGCTGCGGTGTGGACTAGTGTCCTTCTGTCAGAGAGGATGAATGAAACAGTCCAGCCCTCGCTTCATTACCCATGCATATAGTTTACAGTTGGACATGCCGTTACCGTGCCAACTACAGTTCTATCAGCTCATGCACCCCTACCCACAATGCCTCAGTTCAGGCTGACAGACAGCCCTGAGAAAAGGAGACATAGTTACAGGAAAGTATCACAAATCACAAATAGTTTTGTTATTATTATTATTATCACAAATATCAACAGATTTGGATTGAACCGACCACAGCAGACATCGTGGAACGGAACATGTAACGGGACTTACGATTGGCCCCGGAAACCCCTCAAGTGGTCAGATTGACCAATAAGAGCCCTCGATGCAACCTTGTCTTTTTGGGGGACTTTGTCTTGGCCTCTCCTTCCTCTTGTCTCTGACAGGCTTCCTGTCCAGTCAGCCAATCAGAACCCTCCACTGAATCCAGCTTTACACAGAAAGTAGAACAACATACTTCGTTTGTCAAGGATTCTTTTTTTCAAAATGATATCAAAGTTTTTCTACAACCACGATGCCTTCTGCCTTTATATTTTAGGTGTGTGTGTACCTGAGTGTGTGTGTGTGTGTACCTGAGTGTGTGTGTGTGTGTGTATTGGGAGAGTATCTTTTGACAGAATCCCTTCTTTGCTCCAGCACAGCACGATCAGCAGGATAGAAACTCTTATTTACATCCAGCCTGGTGACAGGAAGCCACCCCCAGCTGGTCCATCATAGTGGCGCCCCCCAGTGGTGGACAGGTGCGGTGCCTCTCTGTGGCTGACAGAGCAAGGTTGGTCTGGAGCAAGGCAGGGAGAGGGGTGAGTGGGCATGGCCGTGGGGCTAGGGGGCGTGGCCACGGGGGTAGAGGGCATGGCCGTGGGGCTAGGGGGCGTGGCCACGGGGGTAGAGGGCATGGCCGTGGGGCTAGGGGGCGTGGCCACGGGGGTAGAGGGCATGGCCGTGGGGCTAGGGGGCGTGGCCACGGGGGTAGAGGGCATGGCCGTGGGGCTAGGGGGCGTGGCCACGGGGGTAGAGGGCATGGCCGTGGGGCTAGGGGGCGTGGCCACGGGGGTATGGCCATGGGGCTTGGGGGCGTGGTCATGGGGCTGGGGCAGAAGGTGAGTTAAACAGGATTGCTTTATGATCCTGTATTGTAAATGTTTTGTTTTTTTAATGACCAAACAGAAATTCTGTTCATAGCCTTTCTTTCACCACTGTAGAAACCAGGACGATAGTGACTCGACAGCTCACGGCAGGTTCAAGATCAGACCCGCTCTCATGGTCCAGCCTTCAAACTCCTAGCAACACACACCTGTCTCTCTCTCTCACTCTCTGTAAACACACCTGTCTGTCTCTCTGTAAACACACCTGTCTGTCTCTCTGTAAACACACCTGTCTGTCTCTCTGTAAACACACTTGGCTGTCCCTCTCTATGTAAACACATCTGTTTCTCTCTATCAACACACCTTGCTATCTCTCTTTCTCTAAACACACCTGTCTTTGTAAACGTACCTGTCTGTCTCTCCCTCTGTCAACACACCTGGCTGTCTCTCTCTCTGTCAACACACCTGGCTGTCTCTCTCTCTGTCAACACACCTCTCTCTCTCTCTCTCTCTCTGTCAACACACCTCTCTCTCTCTCTCTCTCTCTCTCTCTGTCAACACACCTCTCTCTCTCTCTCTCTCTCTCTCTCTCTCTCTCTCTCTCTCTCTCTCTCTCTCTCTCTCTCTCTCTCTCTCTCTCTCTCTCTCTCTCTCTCTCTCTCTCTCTCTATCTCTCTCTCTCTCTCTCTCTCTCTCTCTCAACACACCTGGCTGTCTCTCTCTTCCCTCTACTTCCTATATCTCCTTCCTGTATATACCTGCTCTCACCTCTGCTTCCTGTCTATCCCTCCTCCCCTCTCCTTCCTGGAATTCTCTCCAACATTCCTCTCTTTTCTTCCTTAACTGAAACTCCTCTCTTCTTTGTCTCTCCAGTGTGTGTGTGTGTGTGTGTGTGTGTGTAACTGATTCAGTGTTATGTTGCTGACTGGGTCTCCCCTACCCTTGTGTGTGTGTTAAAATGTGTACGCGTGTGAGTGAGAGAGAATGTGTGTGTGAGTAAGTGTGTTACGTGCTTCAGTGTGAGCAGAGAAGGGCAAACAGGCAAAGCCCTACGTGTTTGCGTGTATGTGTGTGTATATGTGTGTGTGTGTGGATCAAGGTACTGTACCCCCTCCCTCCCCCAGACAAGCCTTGGTCTCCCTCCCTCCTCTAGAAGCCCTCGACGTGGCAGTAGGCCTCCAGGCTGGAGAAAAGGATGTAGAGGAACCACAGGCCCAGGAACAGCAGGCTGGTGACGATGCGGGCCCCCCGGGGCCCCCCCAGCTCTCCCCCGATAGAGGGCCTCCTGCGGAACAGCAGCACGCCCATGCACACGAAGGCGAAGATGGTGAAGAGGGTGACGGAGAAGGCGAGCGAGCCGGGGTCCACAAGGAAGGGCTGGCCCTTGGTCCGCCAGTACACGGCGGCCAGCGACCACGCCACGCCGATGCCCAGGAACACGTTGACCGCGTTGCTGCCGGTGACGTTGCCCACGGAGGCGTCCGCATGCTGGTCCTGTGTGGCCGCTACCTTGCTGGCAAACGTGTCTGGGGGAGGGGAGAGGGGGAACAGGGGAGGGGGGACAGGGGGGAGGGGAGAACACTCTTAAACACAGGTATACAAACACACACACTCACCAGGAAATGAGTTTTTTTACTGTCAACACCCACCCACCCCCACCCCTTCTTCACCCCCACCCCTCCTTTACCCCCACCCCCTCCTTCACCCCCACCCCCTCCATCACCAGGGATGGATGTCCCCAGGGCCACGAACACCACGGCGGTGACAGAGTCCTTGAGCCCCACGGTGCAGCCAAAGTGGGAGGCCAGGTCTCCGATGACGGCCGTCAGGACTCCGATGACGGAGATGGACACGCAGAAGCAGGCCCAGCCGTTCCACACCTCGGTGGGAGGCACGCACGCAAACAGAACCTTCCAGAACACCGTCAGGAAGTGCATGACGTAGTCGTAGCAGGACGGGAGCCTCTCCTCACGCCCTTCCTCATCGTCATCGTCACCGCCACCTGGGGGGGGAGAGGGAGAGAGAGAGGGGTGAGAGGGGGTGGAGAGAGGGAGAGAGGGATGGAAGAGGAAGAGGCAGAGGAGAAAGTAGGTGAGGATTTGAGATCTAGCTGAGTATTAAAAACACATCTTGCAATACACATACATGTCCAGCAGGGGGGGGACATTACCTAGGTAACATGCTGATCTCACAGCTTTCATGCTATTGTTTAGAACTCGTAAACAAAACTAGAGCCACGATAACCTGGTAGCACAAGCCTGGGGTGAGATAACCGTCTGGAATCCCTTCTTGAAGAACATCTATCTCATTATCCTACAGCCTGCAGAAACAGCAGGCTGTGTTGTGTATCCATGGTCTAGTGGGCCTTCGAGCTCTGAGTGTTCACATGAAAGGCCTGGCAGGGTAGACGGCTGTTTAAGAGGCGCTATGAGGATCTGAGAGGGAGAAGAGTCTGTGTTTGAGCTGGTCTCACGCTGCCAGACATCAAACACTCCTCATTCACCTCCTCACTCCTCTCTTCTGGAGGAAGCCAGGGATACACACGCACACACACGTTCACACACACACCCCCACACACACACTACTCACCTGCGCTGACAGTCACTGCTTCCACAAACTGCTCCCTCCAGGAGTGGGTGCCGATCACCAACGCCAGATTGGTCTTCTTAATGAGCTTGTCCACGGTGCTCTACCAATCACAAACACAGAGGGCACAGTTAGCAGCCAATCAGAAGACAGAATGGGAGACGAAGCGCTGAGGCGAGACCAGGGAACACCGTGAGCAGAATACTGACAAGCTCAGCATCGCTGCTACATGGACCAGCCACCACACACACACACACACACACCTTACACACACACACACACCTTACACACACACACACACACGCCTTACACACACACACACACACACCTTACACACACCTCACACACACAAAGCCAGACAACTGTAAAATAAAACACCCTCTCTCCCTGTCTCCCTTTCTCACACACAGCAGTATATGGTAAACATAGCTGGTTCGTTTGTCGGCTCCTGAGTTTCCCCTCACAAGCAAACAAGACATTGATCCAACGTAGGATCTAATAAAAGCAAGTGCCAGTCAATTGAAACTACAATTCCCTGGAGTATAATATTATTTTACTGGACTACAAATCATAACTCTAATGTAATACGACAAGGGCATTTGTCCTTTTAC
>NC_140375.1:17935000-18080000 GCF_054491055.1 Hypomesus nipponensis | reverse complement strand
TCCTGTCTGCTGCAGGACTGATACTCAGCCTCTCCTCCCACCGTCAAGTGTGTGTGTGTGTGTGTGTGTGTGGGGGGGATAAGTGGTGAGTGGACTGGGATTACACCTGGATGTTGACGGTCTCTCCTCAAAGCCAGGAGCCTCTAATGATGTGGTCGCTTCCAGCAGCTCCACAGCGCTCCAGAACCTCCCGTCATCCACAAGCCTGGCGCCCCCAGCCCTCCTGCCCTGCCCCCTTCTCTCTGAGGCGCAGTGCAGTGTGGCAGGGGTTGACAGCCTGCGCTCTCCTGTCCCCAGGTGTGGGGGGCAGTGTGGGGGGCAGTGTGGGGGGCAGTGCGGGGGGCAGTGCGGGGGGCAGTGTGGGGGGCAGTGCGGGGGGCAGTGCGGGGGGCAGTGCGGGGGGCAGTGCGGGGGGCAGTGCGGGGGGCAGTGCGGGGGGCAGTGCGGGGGGCAGTGTGGGGGGCAGTGCGGGGGGCAGTGCGGGGGGCAGTGTGGGGGGCAGTGCAGTGTGACAGGTGTTTACAGCCTGCGCTCTCCTGTCCCTAGGTGCTCCCAGCCCCCCGTGCTGGGCTATACAGATCTGGTTTATGAGCCAATATCAGGAGGAGAATGCTGGTCGATAAGACGACAACTGTGTTTTATGGGATGATAGGTTGGCTGTTCATAGATTAAACTGTACGGTGAATAAACCAGCATCTATATGGAGCTTTGCCACTGAGGCAAAGAGTCTGACTCATTACTGCAAACCAGCTGCTAGCTAGCCACTAAAGGCTAACTGAGAACTTCTAACTACTGGACCCTAAAATGCTAGTGGGTAAAAGGCTAAACTGAGAACCTTTAGTTAGCTACTAACAGGTTAATAAACTATGGATCAGTGAGTTGTTTTACTGTTAGTGTTACAGAACATCTTGTACAATGTACAGATTCAGCCGCCACTTACCTTGATTGAGAAGGAGGGCTGTGGAGAGAGGGGAGAGAGGGGGGAGGGGAGAGAGAGGGGAGGGGAGAGAGGAGAGGAGAGAGAGAGAAAGAGAGAGAGGGGAGGGGGAGAGAGAGGGGAGGGAAGAGGGAGGACGGGAGGGGAGGAGAGAGAGGAGAGAGAAAGGGGAGAGAGGGAGAGAGAGGGGAGGGAAGAGGAGAGAGGAGAGAAGGGTATCAGAGCAGAAATAGATAAAGAACAATAGACCATGACATGCCATCGCACTCTTTCGCCTGACTGAACGCGTGATATTTCACTTACACAAGCATCGTTACAAACTGTCCTCCTCTCCACTCCAACTCTACTCAGAATGAACCTGCAGTTTCACTTCATTCCCTCTCTATATAATGCTCTCTCTAATATATTTATATATATAGATAGATATAAAACTCTCTCTGCAACCCTCTCAAACACTATGTTCTCTCTTTGTCAGTCTTTCACAGACCGTTTAATTCAGTTCTGGCAGTCTCTGAAAGTTCCACAGCAGTCCCCCTCCCCCCCCACTCACCCACCCACACCCACACACACCCACACACACACTCACCTCCCGGTCTTACTTGCTAGGCCTAACCACTGTTCAGTTCTGATGAATAAAGCTAAAGCTAGCAAAGAGACTAGCAGTGACTGTCCGTCACAGTCTCTCTCTTTCTCTCTTTCTCTCTGTCTCTCTGTCTCTCTGTCTCTCTGTCTCTCTGTCTCTCTGTCTCTCGGTCTCTCGGTCTCTCGGTCTCTCTGTCTGTCTCTGTGTCTGTCTCTGTGTCTGTCTCTGTGTCTGTCTCTGTGTCTCTCTGTGTCTCTCTGTGTCTCTCTGTGTCTCTCTGTGTCTCTCTGTCTGTCTCTGTGTCTCTGTGTCTCTGTGTCTCTGTGTCTGTCTCTGTGTCTGTCTCTCTGTCTGTCTCTGTGTCTGTCTCTGTGTCTGTCTCTGTGTCTGTCTCTCTCTCTCTCTCTCTGTCTCTCGGTCTCTCGGTCTCTCGGTCTCTCGGTCTCTCTGTCTGTCTCTCTGTCTGTCTCTCTGTCTGTCTCTCTGTCTGTCTCTCTGTCTGTCTCTCTGTCTGTCTCTGTGTCTGTCTCTGTGTCTGTCTCTGTGTCTGTCTCTCTGTGTCTCTCTGTGTCTCTCTGTGTCTCTCTGTGTCTCTCTGTCTGTCTCTGTGTCTCTCTGTCTGTCTCTGTGTCTCTCTGTCTGTCTCTGTGTCTGTCTCTGTGTCTGTCTCTGTGTCTGTCTCTGTGTCTGTCTCTGTGTCTGTCTCTCTCTCTCTCTCTCTGTCTCTCTGTCTCTCGGTCTCTCGGTCTCTCGGTCTCTCGGTCTCTCGGTCTCTCGGTCTCTCGGTCTGTCTGTCTCTCGGTCACTCGGTCTCTCGGTCTCTCTGTCTCTCTGTCTCTCTGTCTCTCTGTCTCTCTGTCTCTCTGTCTCTCTGTCTCTCTCTCTCAAACACACACCTGAGATCCCTCGTTTCAGCCAGCGTGGTTCTTCCAGGACGATGTAGAAGCTTTCACGTTTCTCGTACTCCTCGTCATCGATGATCCTCACCTGCAGGGTCTGACTGGAAACACACGTACAAACGCATATTTCAGACATTTCTGATGTATTTGTTTCACATATACACACCCAAACACACAGGGCTCAGACACACACAGGACTCAGACACACACAGGACTCAGACACACACAGGACTCAGACACACACAGGACTCAGGCACACACCATTCTCAAGGCAAAGCCTTATTCATATTTAATACCCAGCCTGAAGCGCTGTCAACAGAGGGTCTTTACGGTTATCGATGAGCTGAGACACACACACGCGCGTACACGCGTACACACATTGAGGCACCGAAAAAATTGCCATTTCGATACAGACCAAATTAAGCCGCACAGCTTGCCATTAAATCACTCTGGTGCAACATAGGGCCTTGTCAATATTTAATCACAGCGTCTTGAGTGAACAGTACACACACACACACACACACCCTTAGACACACTAACACAAACTTAACAACACACAGATTTCTCCTAGTGATGTAGATGTGGAGGGGAGAGATGGATGTGGAGACGGAAAGAGGGATGGAGAGAAGACAAGGGAGGGAAGGTAAAGTAGGGGTGCATATATGGGTGGAGGGGTGGAATGAGAGATGGATGGGGGAGAAGAGAGAATGACACATGGATGGGAGGAGAGAAAGTTTGCATCATTGATGAGTACTTGATGACTGATACACTCTACTATAGTCTACTGTACTCTGATCTGCTTTACTCGGTTTTAAGCTGCTCTGTCCTCCTCTACTCTCTTTTTGTTTTTTGAAAGGTTGAAAAAATATTGGCAAAAAGTTTGCAAAAAAAAGATTTAAAAAAAA
This sequence comes from Hypomesus nipponensis, assembly GCF_054491055.1. Taxonomy (NCBI): domain Eukaryota; kingdom Metazoa; phylum Chordata; class Actinopteri; order Osmeriformes; family Osmeridae; genus Hypomesus; species Hypomesus nipponensis. The sequence goes on along the minus strand of NC_140375.1, from coordinate 18,076,676 downwards.
CTAGAAACCTTTTGGGAAAAAAGTTTGAAAATAATATATATGAGCAAGGTTAGTTTTTTTTAATTATCAGTGATATATTTAGGGTGGTGTAGGAGGAATTAAGCAACTAAGACCCAGTGAGAAACCACCATCAAGAGGGAACATTTACAGATCATTATGTCTGCTATCACACCACAATTACAAAGCTATTTGTTACTTGAAGGCACTTAAATTAAACACCTAGACACACACACACAGGAAGGCATGTGTCTACACACACACACACACACACACACACACACACACTAAGCCATTGTGTCAGTGTCATCTCCCACAGCATACTGGCCTTGATGAATAATGGAGAACTGAGTGTCTGTCACGGATCAAAGAGAGGAGAGAGGAACAGGAGAGAGGGAGAGGAGGAGAGAGAGAGAGGAGGAGAGAGGGGAGGAGAGAGGGGAGGAGAGAGGGGAGGAGAGAGGGGAGGAGAGAGGGGAGGAGAGAGAGGGGAGGAGAGAGGGGAGGAGAGGGAGGGGAGGAGAGAGAGGAGGAGAGAGGGGAGGAGAGAGGGGAGGAGAGAGGGGAGGAGAGAGGGGAGGAGAGAGAGGGAGGAGAGAGGGGAGGAGAGGGAGGGGAGGAGAGAGAGGAGGAGAGAGGGGAGGAGAGAGGGGAGGAGAGAGGGGAGGAGAGAGGGGAGGAGAGAGGGGAGGAGAGGGAGGGGAGGAGAGGGAGGAGGAGAGAGGGGAGGAGAGAGGGGAGGAGAGAGGGGAGGAGAGAGGGGAGGAGAGGGAGGGGAGGAGAGAGGGGAGGAGAGAGGGGAGGAGAGGGAGGGGAGGAGAGAGAGGAGGAGAGAGGGGAGGAGAGAGGGGAGGAGAGAGGGGAGGAGAGAGGGGAGGAGAGAGAGAGGAGGAGAGAGGGGAGGAGAGAGGGAGGAGAGAGGGGAGGAGAGAGGGGAGGAGAGAGGGGAGGAGAGAAAGGAGAGGAGAGAGGGGAGGAGAGGGAGGGGAGGAGAGAGGGGAGGAGAGAGGGGAGAAGAGAGGGGAGGAGAGAGAGGAGAGGAGAGAGGGGAGGAGAGGGAGGGGAGGAGAGAGAGGAGGAGAGAGGGGAGGAGAGAGAGGAGGAGAGAGGGGAGGAGGAGAGAGAGGAGGAGAGAGGGGAGGAGAGGGAGGGGAGGAGAGAGGGGAGGAGAGAGGGGAGGAGAGGGAGGGGAGGAGAGAGGGGAGGACAGTGGCTCAAGTCTTCTCAGGTGGGTCTGTCTATCCATCTATCCCTCCCTCCCCTCTGCCACCTCATCCCTCCATCACTCACGTTGTCTGATCGTTGGCGAACTCCAGTTCCCCCCTGCAGTCCTCGTAGTCCTCTCCGCCACCCTTGGCCGTGCCAGCCTCTGAGTGGTAGGGCAGGATGACTGTGCCGCGGGCCCCAGAGTTCCTGACCACCGTCACCTCCAGGGTGCCCACGCTCTCGCTGGTCCGCACCAGTCGCTCGCCGAACGTGAAGATGCCGGCGTGGTCGTCGTCTAGGATGGTGACCGTGGCGACCAGGGGCTCCACCAGCCGGCCCTTGGGGGCGGAGCCCGCCTCGTCGCTCTCGAACATGCCCTCGGCGTCACCCACGCGCAGGTTCAGCAGGCGCACAAAGAAGTGCTCGTCCTCCTCAAAGATGTCGTCATCGATGATGCCCACCTGGGGGGGGGGGTAAGGAGGGAGGGAGGGAGGGAGGGAGGGAGGGAGGGAGGGAGGGAGGGAGTGAGTGAGTGAGTGAGTGAGGGAGGGAGGGAGTGAGGGAGTGAGGGAGGGAGGGAGGGAGGGAGGGAGGGAGGGAGGGAGGGAGGGAGGGAGGGAGGGAGGGAGGGAGGGAGGGAGGGAGGGAGGGAGGGAGGGAGGGAGGGAGGGAGGGAGGGAGGGAGGGAGGGAGGGAGGGAGGGGGAAAGGGAGGGGGAAAGGGGGACAGGGGGAGAAGAGATGGGAAGGATGAGGGATAGAGAGGGATAAAAAAAGAGGGTGAGACAGCAAAAAAAGATAGAGAAAGACAGATGTTGAGTGTTTGTTTCTGTCTGTAAGTGTCATTTGTCTGCGAATGTGTGTGTGTGTGTGTGTGTGAGGATGCAGATAAGAGCTGACAGCAGGGAGATCTACTGCCGGTTTCAAGCTTCTTGTCCAGCATTCAGACACATCCACGCTCCACTGCTGCCACACAGCACCAAGCAGCCCGTCAGTCTCTAGCGGTCAGCTGGAAACACCGTCACAGTCCAGCTCTTTCCCTGCCCTCATCTCCCAGGACCTCACCACAGCCTGCCGCCCCTACACCCCACAGCTGAACAGATGTGATAGAAAGTGATGGAGGTGTGAGCAGGACTCATTGTGTCGTCTGCAAGGAGACCACTGCTCCTGTCTCTCTGCAGCTTTTGAAATCTGGGAGCAGAGGAGAGTTTGAGGGGGCTATTTTAAAGCAAAGCAACTCTCTCTCTCTCTCTCTCTCTCTCTCTCTCTCTCTCTCTCTCTCTCTCTCTCTCTCTCTCTCTCTCTCTCTCTCTCTCTCTCTCTCTCTCTCTCTCTCTCTCTCTCTCTCTCTCTCTCTCTCTCTCTCTCTCTCTCTCTCTCTCTCTCTCTCTCTCTCTCTCTCTCTCTCTCTCTCTCTCTCTCTCTCTCTCTCTCTCTCTCTCTCTCTCTCTCTCTCTCTCTCTTCTCTCTTCTCTCCAAGGACATTCCCTCCCTCTGGTGGGGAGAAGTAAACAACAGGAAAGCAAAGGTTGAGCTAAAAGTACAGAAGCTTTCGTCTCCATGGACACGGCTGCTTCAAATGTATTTCCTGCTCGCCATGGCGACACTCTCGCTCCCGGGGCGCCTGATTGGCTGTCAGAGAGAGAAGAGAAGCAGACTCTCTGAATGTTTGGCTCTTAGGCGATCTCTGTGTGATGAAGGTGGTTCGAGGACAGGTCTCCCGTAGCGGGGCCAGCAGACAGGAGCTGGCTGAACACATCTCTAGGGTTTAGCTCGTTACCTGGGGTGTGTGTGTGTGTGTGTGTGTGTGTGACTCCTCACCTTGATGTCCTTGCGTGTTTCTCCAGGTTTGAACACCAGCGTGCCCTCGCAGTACTCGTAGTCCGAGCCGGCGTTGGCCGAGCCGTCCTCCGTCCTGTAGTCCACGTAGAAGGTGCTCTCCCCAGCCCCGCCCACACAGGCCACGCCCAGCGTCAGCACGCCGCAGTTCTCCATGCACTGGCTGTGGGCGCTCTGGAAGGAGATGCGGCTGCAGATGGTGGGGTCCTCCTCGGGCGGGGCCTCCTCGTCGGGGACGGCGGCGCGGCGGGCGTGGTCAGCCACGTGCCTCTTCAGGACGTTGCCGGCGCCGATCATCATGCGCGTGGCCTGGACGCGGTAGAAGGCGCGGCTCTTCTGCTGGTGGAGGAGGGCGTAGTAGTTAGCCAGCTCCATCAGCTGGTCCAGCTCCTTGTCTGGATACTTCTGCTTCAGCTCCTTCAGGATACGGATCACCTGGAGAGGAGGAGAGGAGGAGGGGAGGAGAGGAGGAGAGGAGGAGAGGAGGAGGAGAGGAGAAGAGGAGAGGAGGAGAAGAGGAGAGGAGGAGAGGAGGAGAGGAGGAGAGGAGAAGAGGAGGAGAGGAGAAGAGGAGAGGAGGAGAGGAGGAGAGGAGGAAAGGAGGAGAGGAGGAGGAGAGGATGAGGGGAGGAGAGGAGGAGGAGAGGAGAAGAGGAGAGGAGGAGAGGAGGAAAGGAGGAGAGGAGGAGAGGAGGAAAGGAGGAGGAGAGGAGGAGGAGAGGAGGAGGAGAGGAGGAGGGGAGGAGAGGAGGAGAGGAGGAGGAGAGGAGAAGAGGAGAGGAGGAGAGGAGGAGAGGAGGAAAGGAGGAGAGGAGGAGAGGAGGAGGAGAGGAGGAGGAAAGGAGGAGAGGAGGAGAGGAGGAGATGAGGAGAGGAGGAGAGGAGGAGAGGAGGAGGGGAGGAGGGGAGGAGAGGAGGAGGGGAGGAGAGGAGGAGGAGAGGAGAAGAGGAGAGGAGGAGAGGAGGAGAGGAGGAGAAGGAGAGGCAGGGAAGGGAGGAGGAGGAGAAAAGGAAATATAACAGGTTGTTCTGCACTGCATTCAGAGGACAGGCAGCATTAAATTCTTACATGACGCTATCCAAAGTCGATATTCTGAGAAAGTGTGTGTGTGTGTGTGTGCGTGTGAGTGTGTGTGTCAGTATGGGTTGAACTAAATGTTCTCTCACTGATTGAATAAATGTATTACCAGAAACAACTTTTCAGCTCTCTATTTGATTGCAGACTTGCAGTACTGTGTAGGTGTAATCTTTCAAACCCTCCTTTCTTTCTCTTCCTCTTTCGTCCTGTTGGATATATACGTGTCCCCATCCCTCCTGCTAACATCCAGATCTCTCACCTCCAGACACCTTTCTCTTCTCACTTTTCTCCCTCTCCTCTTCCCCTCCCCCCTCCCTCCCCTTTTCCATCTTACCTCCTTACGACTTTCATCCAGCTCCTTGGTGTTCTCCATGGCGACCATGGCGCTGTTGGAGACGGGCAGGTTGCCCCCGGCAACCCCCACGTTATTGGTGGCACCGTCCTGGCAGCTGTCACCGGGGGCGACGGTGCCCGGTCGGCCTGGAAACTTCCCGTCTGGTGTCATCTCGATGCCCTTGGCGGGCGCGATGTCGCCCTCCGTCTCCACGACGATGCCGTGTCGCCGGTGGTAACGCTTGCCCATGTACTTGTAGAAGAGCAGGCGGCGGTCAGCGATCCAGGCCAGGAGCACACACACCGGGAAGTACAGCAGAGTGACCAGGGCCTCCCACACCTGGACACACACACACACAGTTTAACACACACACATACAGGTAAACACACACACACAAGTTAACACACACACACATACAGGTTAACACACACACACAGGTTAACACACACACACAGGTTAACACACACACACAGGTTAACACACACACACACAGTTTAACACACACACATACAGGTAAACACACACACACAAGTTAACACACACACACATACAGGTTAACACACACACACAGGTTAACACACACACACAGGTTAACACACACACACACACACAGGTTAACACACACACACACATACAGGTTAACACACACACACAGGTTAACACACACACACATACAGGTTAACACACACACACAGGTCAACACACCCACACACACAGGTTAACACACCCACACACACACACAGGTTAACACACCCACACACACAGGTTAACACACACACACACAGGTTAACACACCCACACACACAGGTTAACACACACACAGGTTAACACACACAGGTTAACACACACACACAGGTTAACACACACACACACACACACACACACAGGTTAACACACACAGGTTAACACACACACAGAGGTTAACACACACACACACACACACAGGTTAACACACACACAGGTTAACACACACACACAGGTTAACACACACAGGTTAACACACACACACAGGTTAACACACACACACACACACACAGGTTAACACACACAGGTTAACACACACACACACAGGTAAAAAAAAACACACACACACACACTGTCTGGGTCGTACCTCCACTTCCCCTGGCGAGATGACAGCCAGGATGAGGTAAAGCCAGATGTATGCGAAGATGCTCCAGAAGGCGGTGATGAAGAAGACCCGGAGGTGCTTGATCCTGCGGACCTCCCCATCAGGGATGACCCACACACACAGAGCGATGATCACAAACATGTTGAAGGCAGCGCTGCCCACGATGGTGCCGGGGCCCAGCTGGCCAGCATTGAACCCATGACCTCCAACCTGGAAGGGGGGGGGGGGGGACAGGAGAGGGAGTGACAGGAGAAGAGAGGAGGGAGGAGGCTCAGACACAAGCCAGAGTTGGAACAGGCACAGAATTTGGTGTGGAGAGTATGAGTGTATTTGAACTGTCTAGTTAGAAGCACTGTTTGCTTTTGAGCTGGACAGGAGGACAAGGAGAAACATCCCATAGAGACTCATCCCATAGAGACTCATCCCATAGAGACTCATCCCATAGAGACTCATCCCATAGAGACTCATCAAAAAGCTTTTAGGAGCTAGACACACACACACACACACAAGCTGAGCTGAGAAGCTGAACTGCTTTTGCAGTCTGAGTATTATACTATGACTGTGCTGTGAGTAATTCCCATGGGTATAAAGCTAATGTAGACACAGAAAGATGTGGGATCGTCTGTGTGTGTGTGTTTCCTGGGGGAGCGTTTATGGCGGTCTGTGTGTCTACTGGATGTTTCCCTGGGGAGCGTTTCTGATGTGACACCCACATATCATCAGCAGGTTCTAGATCTCATGTAATGTATGCATCTCCTGGGGGAACATTTCTAGGGGAGCATTTATCACGTGACACCCACCCACCCAGCATGTTCTTCAGTAATGCATGCGTCTCCTGGGGGAAGGGTTATGCGGTAACACCCACCTCGATGACGGACAGCAGGATCTCGGGGGCGGAGGAGCCCAGGGCCATCAGGGTGAGGTTGGACACCGTCTCGTTCCAGATCCTCACCGTGGCGACGGACGTCTCCCCGTTAGGCATGGTGATGGTCACTTCCTTCTCCTGGTCCACACACACACGCACGCATACACACACACACACACAGACAGAGACACACACAGATACATGCACGCACAGATACATGCACGCACAGATACATGCACGCACCCACACAAAATGATTAGAAACACACATAATCAGAATTTTTTTTACAGTGAACATGAACACACACACACACACACAATCCTCCCCATCATCAGTAATCCTAGCTCCAGTAATCCACATGAAAAACCACCTCATCCTTCATCTCCTTCTGCACGCGAGCAGCAGCCACCAGGTCACATGACTCAGAAGATGAGAGCCCTAGAGACTCAGCCTGCCCAGCCCAGACCCCCCATGGAGACACACACACACACTCTCTCTCTCACACAGATTCAGTACTCAAACACTCTGACACACACACACACACACATCAGTAAACTCACATATACAGGAACACATACCTACATCCATACAGTCAACACACACACACACACACACATCAGACCATACAGGGACAGTGATGGATCACAGGAAACAGAGAGACTCATTTAAATCAACCTTGAAACAGGCTCCAGGACACAAACACCCTCCACCACTCCCTCCCTCCCCCCTTTCATTTCCACCCCTCCCTTTCCACCCCTCCCTCCATCCTTCCCAGAATCCATCCCTCTCTCCCAAACCCCTTGTCGCCAGGCTCCTTTCGATTACTGGCTGAGCAACCCCTCTCTCCATCATTTCCCCTCCCTCTCTCCTCTCTCCATCATTTCCCCTCCCTCTCCCCCCTCCCTCATCCCATCGTCCTTCACTCCCTTCCCTTTCTGACCTTTGTCCATAACCTCTCTCCTCTACTCCCTGCTCTCCCTCCCTCCCCCTCTGTCCTCCCCCTTCATTCTCTCTTTCTCTGCTCCCCCTTTCTCCCCCTCTCTCTCTGTCCCCATATCCCGCTCTCCCTCCCCCTTGCAGGAGAGATCTACAGCCCTTCAGATCTAGACGACTCCACCTTTTCTGCTGGTGGGGATGTAACACCGCAGAAGAAGAAAGCCAGAGGGTAAACTGCTACTGGTCTTCTGTTCCAACAAACTCCCTTGGATAAATAATTGAGTGAGAAATCATAAGCGACCCTGTTTAGATTGATTAGCGGATCGATTCACAAGCCAGGATATATTCCCAGGTGTGTTCAGTCCACTCAACGCTCTTTGTTTCCAGGCACAACAAATCCAATCTGCCAGGATAAGAGACAAGATTTGGACACTTGCTCCATCACTGAACAAGGGAAGAGAAGATTTCGGAAAGCTGGTTCTAGGCCTCTGACTACAAAATTCAATCATCCATTCCCTTTCTTAAACGGAGAGTGTGTTCTGCTGGTGTGTAGGTAGGTGTGTAGGTGTGTGTGTGTGTGTAGGTGTTTAGCTGTGTGCCTCACGTCCATGCAACAACTCCAAGAGCTGATCCCTCACACGTACCACAACCCCAAACGACCACCCCCTCGGCCTCGGCCCCGCCCCCTCGGCCCGCCCCCGCCCCGTCGGCCCCGCCCCCTCGGCCCCGCCCCTCTCACCTGCGAGGTGATGACCTCGATGGACGCCATGAAGCGGTCGGCGATGATGGACACTCCCAGGAACATGTACATGAGGCAGGCAAAGTAGACGACGGCGCGGGCCACCTGGTCGCCCAGCCCCGGGCTGGGGGGCTCCCACACAGGCAGCAGGATCCCCTTCAGACACACCACCGGGTCGTTACACCTGGACGCCCTGCTGCTCTCCAGCGGGGACGTCTGGTTGTCGTAGGCCTTGGTGGGGTAGAGGGAGGAGGAGGGCGGGGAGGGAGGCAGGGAGGGGGAGGGGTCCTCGTCCGTAGTGGCGCCTTCCTCCTCTTCTCGCTGGGACTCCAGGGAGCCGGGGGAGGGGAGAAGGAGGAGGAGGAGGAGGAGGAGGAGGGAGGGGGAGGGGAGAGAGAGGGAGAGAGGCATGGTTCCTTCACTCCCTTGCGGAGGAGAGAGGGGGTGAGAGAGAGGGAGTGGGATGAGAGAGAGAGGGGTGAGAGAGGGGTGGGGGTGGGGAGGTGCTGAGCGGAGCTGTGAAGGTAGGACCAGGTCACCTGATGGAGAGATGAAGGGGAGAGAGGAAACAGAGACATTGTGATTGGTCAGTACAGCCATCGAGAAGAACACAGAATGTGATTGGTCAGTACCATCGAGAAGAACACAGAATGTGATTAGTCAGTAATACATGACGCAAACCTGTTTCCAGTTCAAACTAAGTTTTCAAACCCAGCCTGGGCCTTTAGCAGCATCTCTCTCTGTCTCTCTCTCTCTCTCTCTCTCTGTCTCTCTGTCTCTCTCTCTCTCTCTCTGTCTCTCTGTCTCTCTCTCTGTCTCTCTGTCTCTCTGTCTTTCTCTCTCTCTGTCTCTCTCTCTCTCTCTGTCTCTCTGTCTCTGTCTCTCACTTTCACGCTTTCCTCACACTTCACTTAAAACTGGTCAATAAAGCATGAAAAATTCCCCCAAATATCTAACAAATATCCAGCTAGGTTTTGGGAGGTTGGATCTGAGGTTGTCCCTGAAGTAGGAATGGAAGCACGCTCTGGTGCTTTCAGACACAGTCCAGCACATCCGAGGGAGAGAGAGAGAAAAAGAGAGCAAAAACTTTGAACGAGAGAGCTGGAGAGAGAGAGAGAGAGAGAGAGAGAGAGAGAGAGAGACAGAGACAGAGACAGAGACAGAGAGGGGGAAAGACGGTGGGGGAGAGAGGGGGAGAGGGGGAGAGAGGGATAGAGAGACAGAGAGAGGGTGGGGCAGAAAGACAGAAAGCTGGAGAGAGAGAGACAGAGATAAAAAGAGAGACAGAGAGAGAGAGAGACAGAGAGAGAGAGGGGGAGAGAGGGTGGGAAAGGGTGGGAGAGAGAGAGACAGAGAGACAGAGAGAGGGTGGGAGAGAGAGACAGAGAGGGAGAGAGAGACAGAGCTGGTCTCATTAGGATTGAGAGGCAGCCTGTTGGCCTTGGAGAGTGTGGAGAGAGGGGGAGCTGGCGGGTGTGCAGGCGAGATAGGCCTGGGCGTTACTGGGACAACAATGCCAGCCTACCCACAATGCCGTTCTCCCTGAATGGAGAACACTGCAAGCCTGAACGAGGAAAGTGTGACTATTCAGTGTCTGTCTTCCTCTCTCGCTCCCTCTCTCTTTCTGACTCGCTCTCTCTGTGGAAGTGGGTCATGACCAGGGAAAGAGAACTTGTTTGAAAAGGTCTGCATGAAGAGTCTCCCACACATCCATACATGGTGAACAAGTGTGTCTCAAAGACATAAACCCCTCAGAGTGAAGAGAGTGTTTGTGAGTGAGACAGAGAACAGAAGCTAGAGACAAGTCACATAACCTGTGTGTGAGTGAGCGTGTTTGGATGTGTGTGTCTGAGTGTGTGTAGATGTGTGTGTCTGAGTGTGTGTGTGTGTTGTGAGTGCTGCCAGTTTAGCAGATTAGACAGAAGGTATGACACCTGTTCTCTGTTTCCTTTATTTCTCTTTCTCCCTCCATCTCTCTTTCTCTCTCTCCCTCCATCTCTAGTCCTCCTTTTTCATAAGGTCATGGACGTTTATTCTAGTTTTCTATAATGTATATTTCAAAAGCCTTCCTTGTAAAGACCCACACCCATGCTGAGATCCTCACACGCTGCGCTGGTTATGCCCTAAGGCTGTTGTTGTGTTGGTGTTCTACTGACTTGAGAATGGGGATGGTAGTTGGTCTGAAGGAAATAAAAGCAGTACAGTGTATGATCTAGCTCCAATCTACATAATGCACACTCACATACGCATCAATCATGCACAAACACATCAATCCACAACCCTCTCCTTCCCCACCCCCCCTCTCTCTCTCCTCAGCCGTTATGACTCGCTAACTGACGCTGCTTCTCCAGCTTCTTTCCAGGAAGAAGAGCTTCCAGAGTAACAGCAGCTGACCAGGACACCTGTGGACCTGCAGATCAATGTAGAGAACCGGAGAACAGGACACACCTGCAGTGAGGGATCTGTTCTGATCTAACCATGCGCTCTCTCTCTCTCCCTCTCTATCCCTCTCTCAGTCTCCCTCTCCCCTCCTCAGGCGACCCCCCCCCCCCCCCGCCCCCCCTCCTTCGGAGCAGGGTCGAGGCCGACTGGGCTGAGAGGAAACACAGGGAACACTTGGATGGATTAAAGCCGTCAGACAAATTTACGGCAGCCATTTTAGGCAGTTTTGCTGAGCCGGCGTGGACTGACTGTCAGAGTCAGCAGCACAGAAGAGGAGAGTGGGGTGGAGGCTAGGGGGGTGGAGGCTGGGGGGGTGGAGGCTGGGGGGGTGGAGGTGCAGGCCTGGTAAATGCCCAGGTCCTGGCACTTAGATAAGAGAGTAATCACCAGGAGTCTGACATGCTGTAAAGATAAGGTGGTGCAGAGGGAGAGAGACAAAGATGGAGGGAGAGAGAGAGGGAAAGGGGGGGTGGGGGGTGGTGGGTGGGGGGTGGGGGGTGGGGGGAGAGAGGAGAGGGAGAGGGGTGGGGGAGGAGAAAGGTCACAATGTCCTTGGTGCTTCTCTTCGCTATTTGGGTCTCTCTGTGTCTGTCTCTCTCTGTGTCTCTCTCTCTGTCTCTCTCCACACCCTTGTTTCCATGTGTTTGTGTCTCTGGTGAACTCCTTTACCCAGAAACCCTTGTTCCTCCTGCCCACAGGCAGCCTTCAGAAGCACGTTACCCAAAACACCCTGATGCCCCGCCTCTCCCCACTTTAACCTCACTCTTAATTTCTTACTCTCTCCCCCCCGCTCCCTCCATACCCCCTCTCGCTTGCTCTCACGATTTCCCTCCTCCCTCTCTCCCCCCTGTGCTCTGCGCCCTTTTAAGGGCATCTTATTTTGGTAATGGACTATCTGACCTGTATACTGCATCCCTCAGCAGCACAGCAGAGGGATTCACAGACAGTCAGCCAGTCAGCCAGACAGTCAGTCAGTCAGCTAGACAGACAGACAGACAATCAGCCAGACATCGTCAGTCAGTCAGACAGTCAGTCAGTCAGTCAGTCAGTCCTCCCGGGCCAGTGGTCTGGTCCCTCTAATAACAGCAACATGGCTGTATTGGGGGGGAGGAAGGGGGTGGAGGGGGCAGAAGGAGGAGTGAAGGAGGGGGAGGAGGCGGGGTTGACTAAACTACCCAAGTGTGACCACCAAGTGCCGGCCCCTGGGAACAGTGTTATTACAGAGCAGAGATGAGACAGAGATAATAGGCTGTTGATTGAACAGGAGGAGAGATCATGGTCGTGTCACAGACACAGGCTTCTTATGGTCTTAACAAGACCTGTCAGGAAGACAGCAGGATTGAACTGATTCATTTAAGACTGGGATGTATTTAACAGTCAGATGATGCAACAGCCATGTCCTAATCATGAGAACAACCTTAGTTCTAACTGACAGACGGTGTGTGTTCTTATTGATGTGTGTGTGTGTGTCTGTGTGTGTGTGACCCTTAACGAGTGGCGAGAATCAGAGCATGTCTGTTCTTGTTACCACACGCTCCACAGCCTCCTCCCCCATCCTCTCATCCTTCCATCATTCTCCTGTTACCACAGCCTTCTGACCACACTCCATCTCCTCCTCCTCTCCCTGTTCCACCCCCCTCCTCTCCTCCATCCTAATGCCACAAACAGACATGCAGCGAGAGAGAGAGAGAGAGAGAGAGAGAGAGAGAGAGAGAGAGAGAGAGAGAGAGAGAGAGAGAGAGAGAGAGAGAGAGAGAGAGAGAGAGAGAGAGAGAGAGAGAGAGAGAGAGAGAGAGAGAGAGAGAGAGAGAGAGAGAGAGAGAGAGAGAGAGAGAGAGAGAGAGAGAGAGAGAGAGAGAGAGAGAGAGAGAGAGAGAGAGAGAGAGAGAGAGAGAGAGAGAGAGAGAGAGAGAGAGAGAGAGAGAGAGAGAGAGAGAGAGAGAACATCCTTGGCAGTTCTATGCAGATCTCCCTCCAGATGCTGAGACCTGACCTGGGTTCCACCTCATCAGCATTGCCAGCTCTTTGCTCGAAGGCTTTTCCGTCTCAACACACCCCCCCACACACACACACACACACACACACACACACACACACCACTTATGTAATCACACTCACACACACACTCATCTAATCACATCCAGTCAATCCCCCCCCCCCCCCCAGGAAGGTGTTGACATGAAAGAGAGATAAGTTAAAGGGTTAATGGCTTCCTGACACCCCCTGCTCCCTCCGACGTCTTTACTCAGGAATATTTATGACCAATGAATGTCAATTAGTGTTCCCATTCTCTCTGCAGAAAACATGATGCTAGCATGATTGATGCTCTAGTCATATAGGTTAGAGCAGCAGCACACACAAACACACACACACACACACAAACACACACACACACACAAGCATTGTGTCATCATGGGCTGGCTTGACATTGTGTTTCTCTTTCAATGAACTGAAAGCCAAATAAGAACATTGTTGGGAGATGGGGTTGCCATGCGAGTGTGTGTGTGTGTGTGTGTGTGTGAGTCTGTTGCTCTGTATTACTGAGGCAGCTGCTTGTTGTTTCTGTGTTAGAGAGATCTCCAGAGAACAAGGGAGAGAGAGAGAGAGAGAGGGAGGGAGGGAAGGAGGGAGGGAGGGAGGGAGGGAGGGAGGGAGGGAGGGAGGGAGGGAGGGAGGGAGGGAGGGAGGGAGGGAGGGAGGGAGGGAGGGAGGGAGGGAGGGAGGGAGGGAGGGAGGGAGGGAGGGAGGGAGGGAGGGAGGGAGGGAGGGAGGGAGGGAGGGAGGGAGGGCATAGAGATGCCTGGGGAATGTTTTTTCACATCTCTTAAAACAGTACAGACATGCATCCTCTCTCCCTCCTCTCCTCACTCCCTTCCATCTCTCTCTAACTCTCTCTCACACACACACACACACACACACACACACACACACACACACACACACACACACACACACACACACACACACACACACACACACACACACACACACACACACACACACACACACACACTTGGAGCTGTCTCATTGTAGCAGGATTGTTTGAGTGTGTTTCTCTTCTGTTCAGGTGAACAAACACAGTTGATTAGAGTGTGTGTGTGCTCGCATGTGTGTGTGTGTGTGTGTGTGTATACATACATACATAAATACATATGTATAGATTGAAGAAGGACACGCAGACACTAACATGTCTCCGTTCTAAACAGTAATCTTTTTATGATTGCAGGGTCATTAGCCCCTGACTGAGGAGGTTAATGGAACAATGACATCACTTCCTGTGTGTGCTAAGGCCCCTGGGGAAATGAGGTCATAGGAACGAGTGAGTGGTGGGCAGTAGGAATGAGAGATGGCACAGCTGTCATGTATGGAGGTGGATCTTCTGTATTCATGTGTCTACAGTATTTGCATGTGTCTAGGCTGTGTGGGGCAGACAGAGCCCCAGCCTCCAGGCCTCCACCTCCTGGCCTCCACCCCCTGGCCTCCACCCCCTGGCCTCCACCCCCTGGCCTCCACCCCCTGGCCTCCACTCCCTGGCCTCCACTCCCTGGCCTCCACTCCACTGTTTAGCTTGTGTTCTGCTCCTCTCTCTTACCAACCGTCTCTGGAGGAGGGGATCCCTCTGAATTGCTCCTCCCAAGGTTTTTCTCCCGTTGGGAGTTTTTCTGGGAGTTTTTCCTTGTCTTCCTTGAGGGTTAAGGTTGGTTGAGGGGCAGTTCTATGGGCGTATGTGAAGCCCTCTGTGACATGCTTGCGTGTAAAAAGGGCTATACAAATACATTTGATTTGATGTGACCCCCTGGCCTCCACCCCCTGGCCTCCACCCCCTGGCCTCCAGGCCTCCACCCCCTGGCCTCCACCCTCTGGTCCCTGGCCTCCACCCCCTGGCCTCCACCCCCTGGTCCCTGGCCTCATTGTTACACAGCAGCAGTTCCCATGCTGTGATCAGCTTGAATACTTCCTGCTCTTAAACGCTGTCTAGAGCTGTACCAGTCTACAGGGACCAGCGAATTACACCTCCTGTCTTTACTGGAGCATATGTGTGTCAGAAGTGTGCGCGCATGGGTTTTTAAGTATGCATGTGTGTGTGTTCATTTGTGTGAGTGTATATCTGTGTGTGTGTGTTTGTGTGTGTCTGTCCATATGAATATAAGGATTCAGATGTGCAGGAGCACATTTCATCTAGCATGAGTCGTGAGTGTGCTTCAATGAGACAGATACTCTCTACTTCTGGTGAAGCTAGACACCTCAGGATTGTGCAGGAGACAGGATGAGTCGCAGGCACATCGCGTACATCATAATACAAACAGCTAGCTTGCTGGCTGTGCAGAGGTAGGAGAATGAAGGAGAGGAGAGAGGAGGAGAGGAGAGAGGCGAGGAGAGAGAAGGAGAGGAGAGAGGAGAGGAGAGAGGAGAGGAGTGTGGAAGAAGAGGGAGAAGGAAAGCGAGAAAGCAGAAAGGAACAGGAAAACCTGTGGATGAAAACAACCGCATGAACTCAACTTCAACTTTCAGACTTTCCGAGATTGTTTGTCATGACTGATTTGCATGTGCCAAACTGTGTGCAGTTTGTACTTGAGATGATACATGGTAACTAAATAAGTGGGAGGATAGCGGGTCCTGAACCAGCTTCAGTAACTCCCATCATGCCCCAGATTCTGAATTCCCACGTTGAGTCACACCAGCCTGACATGTGACAAGCTGGCCTGCCTTCTGATTGGCCGGCTCAGCGAGTGTGACTGCTGCTGGAAGCTCTCCAGATCTGACACGAGTAGAGCGGATCCCCACAGACGCTTCTGTTCTGCAGATCCGATTTCTGCTTTCCACAATGCGTAAAACACCATCGCTGACAGAAACACCATCAGTGTCAAATGTATGGGACGCAATTAGAAACACCATCAGTGTCAAATGTATGGGACGCAATTAGAAACACCACCAGTGTCAAATGTATGGGACGCAATTAGAAACACCACCAGTGTCAAATGTATGGGACGCAATTAGAAACACCATCAGTGTCAAATGTATGGGACGCAATTTCAATTTGAGTGATTCACAGCAAAGCAGACAGGAGTACACTCCATGAAGAGGAGAGGAGAGGAGGAGAGGAAATGAGAGAAGAGGAGGAGAGAGACATGGAGAGAGGGGGCAGAGGGAGGAGGAGAGATGGAGAGAGGGAGAGGAGAGATGGAGAGGAGGAGACAGTGAGACAAGGTACAGTGTAGAGCCAAGGGGAGAAAGTAATTGACTGTTGTAGGAATTTACCAGAGGATGGATCTACATGGCGTTTGGCCAGCACCACTGGAGACTAGACGAGTGGATACACACTTCACAGTTTACACTGAGCAGAAGCACACAAACACAGCTTAAAGCAAAACATGCAATCTTGCTCTTTCTCTGCTTCCCTCTTTCTCTCCCCTCTCTCTCCCACTCTCTCTAACCCTCCGCTGTTTGTCTCTCTCCATCACACAGTACAGTACTGTCTCCCCTGCACCTGGCGTTCATCACCGGTGCTGCATCACGATCCTAACGAGGCCCTGTTTCCCATAATGCTCAGCAGGTAACCCCGCACTTCCTGGTACTCTGCACTTCCTGGTCTCCTGCAGTCATCCTCATCATCTGGAGCAAACCCTCTCACCTCAACACACACAACACAGTCATCATTCATGATGAGCTAACACACATACTGTACACACACACACCCGCACACACACACACTCACACACACACACACACACACACACACACACTCACACACACACACACACACACACTCACACTCACACACTCACACACTCACACACTCACACACTCACACGGTCTGTAATGAGAGGACCATGGTGAGCTACATTGCCACAGGTCATCCTGAGGGTCTGTGTGTGTGTGTGTGTGTGTGTGTGTGTGTGTGTGTGTGATCACTCCACTCTGCAGTCTCACAATGTGCCCTAGAAACACAGTAGATGATCAGCATGGTGACAGGCAGACTGAAGCACTCGCCCGGTACTAACCCTTCCATCTCTCTCACCATCCTTCCATCTCTCTCACCATCCTTCCATCTCTCTCTCCATCCTTCCATCTCTCTCTCCATCCTTCCATCTCTCTCTCCATCCTTCCATCTCTCTCTCCATCCTTCCATCTCTCTCTCCATCCTTCCATCTCTCTCTCCATCCTTCCACATCTCTCTCCAGTTGACACACAAACTCCTTCAGCCACGGAACAAAGGTCAGCTGAAAGGTTGAAGTCAACAGATTCTGACTTTGATTTCTAGACACCCATCAATACCCCCTCTCTCTCTGTCTGTCTACCTCTCTCTCGCTCAGTCTCTCTCTGTGTGTCTCTCTCGCTGTGTCTGTCTGTGTGTCTCTGTGTCTCTGTCTTTCTCAATAAACAAAACAACTTTAGACATCAACTTGCCCTCTCAGTCTCATCCTGTTCTTCCATTACCTCTAACTCCCTCCCTCCTACTCACCCCCCTCCCTTCACCCACTCCTCCCTTCTCCCTCCCTCCCCCTTCTCCCTCCTAATCTTCCCTCCTCCCCCTTCCGTCCTCCTCCAACCCATCCCTGCACTTCCCCCCCTCCCTCCCCCCTTCTCCCCCACTCCCCCTCCCTCCCCCACATCCGCAGATAATCAGATTCTGAGACATGTTCCAATCATCCTGGTTAACCGTTACCAGGGAAACCAAGGACATTAGCTATTTGTTGTTTGTGTCCTGATGTCTCCTGTTGGTGTGATTCGATTAAGAACACTCTAGAATGAGTCACAATGGGGGAAACAGTTAAGACTTTCACACCTGGAACGACAAATCAAACTGCTGGAGCCAAAAAACACAGGAACTCTGAGAGAAATGTGATCAGTGTTATCAAGTGGCTGCTGGTCCTGCTGTACAGTCTTGAGTTCACTTCAGGGGAGATTACAGTTCTATAGTCACACATCTTGAGCATATCTTGTTGGACGGCGTGGGCTAATCTGATTGGCTAGCACCGTGTTCCATCATGACAGTGGCAGCTCTGCTGTCAGACGCAGGCATGAAAAGATGCCAGAGTATACTTATATAATCATGTCATTATCCCTGACAGTGTCAAGAGGGAAGGAGGGAAGGAGGGAGGGAGGGAGGGAGGGAGGGAGGGAGGGAGGGAGGTAGGGAGGGAGGTAGGTAGGTGTTTTGGAGTTGATGAGTATTAGCAGTGAAGTGATCCTGATGTTTAAATGTCAACAGTGTTAACCCCCCCTTCCCCCCATGATCCCCCTCAGCGCACAGCTTAACACCACACACACACATCCACACACACACACACACACAACACCACGCACACAACACCACAAAACTATATTTTGACTTTGGAAGGAGTGGAGTTCTGATTCACATGCTGTAGAGTTCAGGTTGAAATGTTCAGATGTTCTACCTGTGTATGTTCCTGTCTTGGCAGATGTAGTTTGTGTGTCCTGGTGCAACCTCCTCCTGGTCCCCAATATGACCCAATGAAGGAGAGAAGATGTGATCATCTCAAAGTAATTTAATAAAGATGAGAACAGTCTCTGTAGTCTGGTGCTGTAAGTCCTGCATGCTGGCCCTTCCACCCTACACAGCCGCAATGCTTTTATTACGTCATAAATAAACAGGAGGGCGGGGGGGCAGGGGTGCAGGGTTGTGGGAGGGGGTTTGGGGGACATATGAGGGAGGGAGGGAGGGAGGGAGGGAGGGAGAGGGGGAGGGAGGGAGGGAGGGAGGGAGGGAGGGAGGGAGAGGGGGAGGGAGGGAGGGAGGTTGTTGCTGGGGAGATTCCAAGCAACTGCAATCTCCATTTTTATATCTCCAGTTACTCCCTCTCCCAGTCCTTCTCCCTCCTCTCCTGCCTGTTTGATTCCTGCAGAGTCTCATTGATTCATCCAGCTCTCTATGGTGCTGGGGACCAGTCCTCCTAGATCCTTCACCCTCTCATCCTGCCCTCACATCCATCCCTCACTCTCTCCAGCCCTCTCTCTCTCCATCCCTCTCTCCATCCCTCTCTCTCTCCATCCCTCTCTCTCTCCAGCCCTCTCTCTCTCCATCCCTCTCTCTCTCCATCCCTCTCTCTCTCCAGCCCTCTCTCTCTCCAGCCCTCTCTCTCTCCAGCCCTCTCTCCAGCCCTCTCTCTCTCCATCCCTCTCTCTCTCCATCCCTCTCTCTCTCCAGCCCTCTCTCTCTCCATCCCTCTCTCTCTCCATCCCTCTCTCTCTCCAGCCCTCTCTCTCTCCAGCCCTCTCTCTCTCCATCCCTCTCTCTCTCCAGCCCTCTCTCTCTCCATCCCTCTCTCTCTCCATCCCTCTCTCTCTTCATCCCTCTCTCTCTCCATCCCTCTCTCTCTCCATCCCTCTCTCTCTCCATCCCTCTCTCCAGCCCTCTCTCCAGCCCTCTCTCTCTCCATCCCTCTCTCTCTCCAACCCTCTCTCTCTCCAGCCCTCTCTCTCTCCAGCCCTCCCTCTCTCCATCCCTCTCTCTCTCCAGCCCTCTCTCTCTCCAGCCCCCTCTCTCTCCATCTCTGCCTGACTTAATTTTATTCCATTATTGCTTTTTCTGTTTATTCTTTCTACTTGTGATATTGATTCCAGTTCATCTCATCTCAGTCCATGTCTTTCACCAAGCTTTGCGCGCAGTCTCTCTCTTCATGTCTGTCAACACTGATTTAACTCTGCTACTCTATCTTCTCTCTTTCTCTGTCTCTCTCCCCCTGTAACTCTCTGTTTACTCTTCAATTCACTCTCTCCTCTCTCTCTCTCCTCTCTCTCTCCCTCTCTCTCTCTCCCTCTCTCTACCTCCCTCCCTCTACCTCCCTCTCTCTACCTCCCTCCCTCTCCCTCCCTCTCCCTCTCTCTACCTCCCTCCCTCTCTCTCCCTCTCTCTACCTCCCTCCCTCTCCCTCCCTCTCTCTCCCTCTCTCTACCTCCCTCCCTCTCTCTCCCTCTCTCTACCTCCCTCCCTCTCTCTCTCCCTCTCTCTACCTCCCGCCCTCTCTCTCTCCCTCTCTCTCCCTCTCTCTCTCTCTCCCTCTCTCTACCTCCCTCCCTCCCTCCCTCTCTCTCTCCCTCTCTCTCTCCCTCTCTCTCTCCCTCCCTCTCCCTCTCTCTCTCCCGCTCTCTCTCTCTCTCTCCCTCTCTCTACCTCCCTCCCTCTCTCTCTCCCTCTCTCTACCTCCCTCCCTCCCTCTCTCTCTCCCTCCCTCCCTCCCTCTCTCTCTCCCTCTCTCTCTCTCTCTCTCTCTCTCTCCCTCTCTCTCTCCCTCTCTCTCCCTCTCTCTCTCTCTCCCTCTCTCTCTCCCTCTCTCTACCTCTCTCTCCCTCTCTCTCCCTCTCCATCTCTGACTGCATTAAAGGTGGATGTCGGAGAGAGCGTGAAAGGAATACCAGGTGAGACAGATCAATGAGAGGAGAGAGGAAAGGAGAGTTGAGGAGACGAGAGGTGAGGAGACGAGAGGTGAGGAGACGAGAGGTGAGGAGACGAGAGGTGAGGAGACGAGAGGTGAGGAGACGAGAGGTGAGGAGACGAGAGATGAGGAGACGAGAGGTGAGGAGACGAGAGGAGGTAAAAAAAAGAGGGACCGAAAGAGACATAGGAAGACAGGAGTGCGCTGGGGGAGAGAAATAGAGGGAGAGGAAGAGATGAAGGAGAAGAGGAGAAAGAGTGCCAGAGGGAGGAACATCGCTTTTTAAATGAGAAAGGGAGGGAGGGAGGGAGGGAGGGAGGGAGGTAGGTAGGTAGGTAGGTAGGGAGGGAGGGAGGGAGGGAAGGGAGGGAAGGGAGGGAGGGAGGACAACAGTCATTTTTTTTGTAATTTAGCAGACGCTCTTATCCAGAGCGACTTACAGTAAGTACAGGGACATTACCCCCGAGGCAATTAGGGTGAAGTGCCTTGCCCAAGGACAGAACGTAATTTGGCACGGCCAAGAATCGAACTGGCAACCTTCAGATTACTAGCCGGATTCCCTAACCGCTCAGCCACCTGACTACCTGTTCTCTACTTCACTTGTCTCTCTTTCCATCTCACCCACACACACACACACACCTACACACAAACACCTTTCATAACAAAAAGCCCCTCCCCCTTGTTCCCCCTTCCTGTCGCCGAGTTACGGGGGCGGGTGCAGCACTGACATGGTAATGGATGCCCGGTTCCAGTAATGACTCACGGCTGTGATGACAGCTCTGTCTCAGAGGCAGAGAGAGCACCTGTGCAGCAGAGACTCCAGGAGTCAGGGTTAGTCTACTGTCTGCAGCAGAGACTCCAGAAGTTCAAGTTCAGACCGCTTTGCTGCAGAGCTGCACACAACCACTCTACCATGGAGGGCTGGGTCTACCTCTTTCCTCCTCTTCTCACTCCTCTCCTCTCCCTCCCTCCCCTTCTCCTCCATCCCTCCCTCCATCATATTCCTCCTATTCCTCTCCCTACTCCTCCGCTCCTCTCCTCCTCTTCTCTCCATCCCTCCCTCCCCCCCTCCTCATATTCCTCCTCTTCCTCCTCTTCCTCCTCTTCCTCCTCCTCCTCCTCCTCCTCCTCCTCCTCCTCCTCCTCCTCCTCCTCCTCCTCCTCTTCCTCTTCCTCTTCCTCTTCCTCTTCCTCTTCCTCTTCCTCTTCCTCTTCCTCTTCCTCTTCCTCTTCTCCTCCCTCCCTCCCTCCCTCCCTCCCTCCCTCCCTCCCTCCCTCCCTCCCTCCCTCCCTCCCTCCCTCCCTCCCTCCCTCCCTCCCTCCCTCCCTCCCTCCCTCCCTCCCTCCCTCCCTCCCTCCCTCCCTCCCTCCCTCCCTCCCTTGGGGCTGCATGTAAAACAGGACAGACTGGTACTGGGTATTTTCTCACTATGTTTGAAAAACCTACACACACACACACACACACACACACACACACACACACACACAACATGCATACACTAAACACACACATCATGCCCTGAGCTCTCACACACACACACACACACACACACACGCTTTTAATTTAGTTAGTTGAATTATTTATTTCCAGAAAGGAATTGGTTGTTTTCACAGATTGATTGTAATGAAAGCTGTACATTCAGTCTCATGTCTCAGGGCTGTGATATAAATGGAGATTGGAGTGGGTGGGGGGTGGGGGGCCAGCGTGGGGTGGATAGGGGGGTGGGGGGTGGGGGGCCAGCGTGGGGTGGAGAGGGGGGTGGGGGGCCAGCGTGGGGTGGAGAGGGGGGTGGGGGGCCAGCGTGGGGTGGAGAGGGGGGCGGGGGGCCAGCGTGGGGTGGAGAGGGGGGTGGGGGGCCAGCGTGGGGTGGAGAGGGGGGTGGGGGGCCAGCGTGGGGTGGAGAGGGGGAGGGGGGGCCAGCGTGGGGTGGAGAGGGGGGTGGGGGGCCAGCGTGGGGTGGAGAGGGGGGTGGGGGGCCAGCGTGGGGTGGAGAGGGGGAGGGGGGGCCAGCGTGGGGTGGAGAGGGGGGTGGGGGGCCAGCGTGGGGTGGAGAGGGGGGTGGAGGCTGGCTGGGTGGGTGGTAAGATGGGCCCTGAGTTTTGGCTCGGAGTACACCAGTAGACCAATGATCCAGCTGTTTTAATAGCTCACTGGACTACATCTCCCATGCAACAACACCTGTTGTAGGTCCTAACTGGACTAAGACCTCTACGTGAACAGAGACAGATGGAGCTGGTTTCAGAGAGACTTGAACCCACAACCTTCACAGGATATGACATCAAAGAGTGTGATGGAGAACCAGAAACAGTTTGTCACCTGGTCAGTGTGTGTGTGTGTGTGTGTGGGGGGGGGGGGGGGGTGATTTCCGCAGGTAAAACCTGGAGCCAAACTGGATCACAAACCCTGACCTGCTGTGAACCAAGCTGTCACAGTAGAACACACACACACTTACACAAACGCATGAACACACACACAGACAGACAAATATACAGTATACACACACACACACACAGTGTGTAAACACACAGAGTGACTCACACACATGTACATGTGTTTGCACACTGGGTATTAGAACTGCTTAGTAAATACTAAATCAAACTCATTTGTGAAGGTAATATTCAACAAACAAAAAATACCATCCCTCCCTCCATCCATCTCTCTGTAGGTGTTTACAGTGACTAAGACCCCAGAGCTTTCGTCTCGACACATCCCTCCCTCTCTTCCCCTCTCCCTCTCTCACCCCCCCTCCCGCACGCAGGATAAAACACCTTCATTAACTAACAACGCAAGGCCACCTCCCTCCCTGCCCATTGTCACTCCCCTTGGTAACAGACCCCCCCCCCCCTCCCTCGCTTAGCAGCACCTGTGGCCATGCTGGGAGGTCTGCTGGATAGTACCTGAATATTTAACACACACACAGACACACACACACCCAAACACACACACTCACCCAGACACACACACACACCCAGACACACACACACAGACACACACACACACACACACCCAGACACACACACACACACACCCAGACACACACACACCCAGACACACACACACAGACACACACACACACACCCAGACACAGTAGCAGTGTCTTAATGTTTACTCACACGATGTCTCACCCCCCTCTCCCTCCCTCCTCAGCAGGCTGCTGTTTCAGATCAGCACCCCAGAACTCAACTCTCCTTCCTCTCCCTCATCTCTCCTTCCCACATCCCTCCATCCCTTCCCTTCCTCTCCTCATCCGAGGAGAGGAGGATAAAGACAGTCTTTGTTGTCACACCCTAGCCAGACTGACCTTTCTAGGTGGTGCTAGGTGAGACTGCCCTCAGTGTGTGTGTGCGTGCGTGTGTGTGTGTGTGGTAAATGCCATGTCTGGTCTATAACAGTATAATCAGTCGTGCTCTCCCTCTCAGATCAGTACAGAACCCTCTCTAACCCTAACCACTAAGCTCTCCCCCCCTCTCCCTCCCCCCTCCCCCTCCCCTTCCCCCTCTCCCCCTTCCCCTCCCTCTCCCTCTCCCCCTCCCTCTCCCCCTCCCTCTCCCCCTCCCTTTCCCCCTCCCTCTCCCTCTCCCTCTCTCCTCTGTGAGGTCTCTCTGAACTACATGTCCCTGTCTCCTCCTTTGCTGGAGGCTCCAGCCCACAGCACATGGAATACACTAGAACTAGACTAACACACACACACACACACCTGCACGCACACACAGACACACACACATCTGCACAAACTCTCTCATACACACACCCACACACCCATACAAACACAAATCCTTCTCTCACACACACACACACACACACACACAAGTTTCTTTGTGGCTTTATTGTAAAACCCCCAGAGAACATATCTCTCACTCACTCTCTCTGAATGACAAGATGATAAGATATTGAGTTTCCTGCTCTTCAAACAGAAGAACTTTATTGATTATTGACCACAGACAGATAAGGAAGAAGAGGATGCGTAGGTGCTTTGAAATACACCATCTTCCTCTCCTCCTCTGATCCCTCCTCCTCTCTCGTGTCCTCTTCCTCTCATCCTTCTCTCCTCACCTCCTTCTCTCCTCACTTCCTTCTCTCCTCACCTTCTCAGATGCTGTTGAGGGATTAAGAGAGATGGATTGAAAGAGAACAAGCCACATTCAATGTAATCTCTGGCAACAAACACACTCTCTCTCTCTAACTCACTCTCTCTCTCTCTATCTAGGCAGAGAAAAGAGATTCAATGATTGAGAAGGAGAGAGGAGGGGGGACACCAGGTGTTTGTGCAATCAAGCATGTGTGTGTGTGTGTGTGTGTGTGAGTGAGAGTGTGTGTGTGTGTGTGAAAGTGTATCTGCGCATGTGCGTGTGTGTGTAACCCAACCCTGGCACCGCAATGCATCCTGGGAGCTCAGAGTGAGGCGTGCGTGTTCAACAGTAGACTGACATCTTAGAGCCTGTCAGAGGACCTTCGTCAGTGAGGGTGGGTTTCAGTCAGACTCTGTTGGGCTCCAGCAGCCTGTTTGATATGCTGTTAGGGTCTCCTCTCCAGCACTGAGAAATACACACACTGTACACACAGGCACAGCACAATCATAGGATTGCACTGGCAACCTATACAACTGAGCTGTTTACTGACACTAACACACACACTGGATAATATCAAACTGCGACACACACACACACACACACATCGACACAGTCACATTGTGTCTTTTATTGATTTCTATGCTGTTTTCCACACAGGTGTGTCAATGTTCACCCAACAACTGCATTTAAATGGAAATGAGATGTGTGTGAATGTGTGGCTGAATGTGTTTGCAAGAGTGTGTGTGTGTTTGTGGTGGAGGTTTGTTACAATGCAGGATTGTTCAGCCAGAAAAAGAGAGACAAGAGAGAGAGAGACAAGAGAGAGAGAGAGAGACAGAGAGAGAGAGAGAGAGAGAGAGAGAGAGAGAGAGAGAGAGAGAGAGAGAGAGAAAACCTCTTCAGTAAACTGTGATGGTTAGGGCCAGAGAACAGCTCATCTCCAGACACTTAACTCCCACACAGGAAGCAGGAAAGAAGGAACACCTTCGAACACCTCCGTATGTCACACACACACGCAGGATGGAAAAATGAGGGCTACAGAGCTGACCTGTGGATCTGGAGGCTGGACGGCAGGTTCATTATCTGTGTGTGTGTGTATCCCCATGTTAGGTGGGGAGGCTAGCAGCAGCTTGGAGTGAAACTAACATACAGAACATGTCTCCTCTACTGAGAACAAGAGATGGATAGCCAGAGAGATAAAGGGAGAGAGAGGCGAGGAATACAGTGGTAAATAAACCCAGGGGAAGTGACGGGAGGATGAGGAGAGGGGGGGGAGATTTATGGTGTTTTGCTGCTAATTCATCTCGTCCTCCTGGTTGGGCTGCATTATTAATGTCTCGCACCATGAGGCAGTAATTGTGTGACAACTGTAAATAGGATTCTCTCCATCCATCCCTCCATAACTCCCTCCTTCCCAATCTCCCTCACTCTCTCCCTCCTCCTTGCCTCGCTCTTTCCATCCCTCCTCCCCTCTCCTTCCTCATTTCCCTCCTCCCCCATCCTTGCCAATATCCCTCTACCCCCCCCATCATCCCCCCCTCCATCCCCCCTCCCTTATACTCCATCACTCAATACTGTACATCTTTCAATCTCTCTCTCTTTCCCCTCTGTCTGTCTGTCCCTCATCACTTTCTCCACCCCTTCTTCATCTACGTACACATCTATAAATATATAGATTTACATATGTGTAGATATCTATTGACATAAATATAGATATATAAATATAGATATATACAAATAGACAATAGAGATCAATAAAGATAGCTAGCTATAGATATTTGGAGATAAATGAAGATAGAGATAGCTATATATAGAGATAGTGACATATAGATAGGGATAAAGGCATGTAGAGATAAACAGAAATAAACAGATGGACAGATTTCAATCTCTTCATTCCTTTATCTGTGCCTCTCTTCATTCCTTTATCTGTGCCTCTCTTCATCCATCCATCCCAAAGACAGAACAAAACTTGCTACTGTGTCAGAATATGAAGCTTTAGCGACAAATTCAACTATATTGCAACTCAGCGCAAGCTGTGATATACTGTACAGCTACCAGCTGCTGGAGAGGAGATGTTTATGGGGGGAGGTGTTTGGGGGGGGGCACAACAGTCCTCAGCATCTGCTTCCTCCTCCTCAGATGATTCTAATAATTATAGTTCACTGTCAAGATGTCTTCTGTTTATAGCGAAACACAGCGTGTGGACTACTTTGTGATGCGGAAGGATCAGACAGCCAGAGCCACATCACAGTGCTGTGTCTGTTAGAGGCTCTATTCCTGGGACAGGTGCAGCGCGAGGGTGTAAGGAGATCAGAGGACCGGGGATGAAGCAGGCGGGGGATCTGGGGGGGCAGATAAATATAGTATTTACTACCTGAGACACAGCATATGGTCCCAGGTGAGGAGGGGATGGGAGGGGAGAGGAGAGGAGAGGCGAGGGGATGGGAGGGGAGGCGAGGGAAGGGGCGAGGGGATGGGAGGGAATGGGAGAGGCGAGGCGAGGCGAGGCGAGGGGAGGGGAGGGGAGGGGAGGGGAGGGGCGAGGCGAGGCGAGGCGAGGCGAGGGGAGGGGAGGGGAGGGGAGGGGAGGGGAGGGGAGGGGAGGGGCGAGGGGATGGGAGGGGATGGGAGGCGAGGGAAGGGGCGAGGGGATGGGAGAGGCGAGGCGAGGCGAGGCGAGGCGAGGCGAGGCGAGGCGAGGGGAGGGGAGGGGAGGGGAGGGGAGGGGAGGGGAGGGGAGGGGAGGGGAGGGGAGGGGAGGGGAGGGGAGGGGAGGGGAGGGGAGGGGAGGGGAGGGGAGGGGGAGACTGCGTTGTCCTAACTTGAGAGCCGCTTCATGAGCGTGTCTGAAGGTTTTACATGTTTTTACGAGCTAGGATGCTGGCATTTCAATTTACAGGACATGAAGCGAGGGGAAAGCTATTCAACTTTATCGACTGTGTAAACATTTAGAATACAAACAGCTGAGGGGTTATATAAACCCAAAACAATCAACCCAGACAGACAGACAAACAGACAGATAGGCAGACACCAACAAACAAAGTAGAGATATTTGGTAAACATTCATAACAAACAGATGAATCTCTGTATCTCCATGCTGAATGTTGGCCTAATCAAACAAGTTGTTTATTAAGTCTGCGAAGAACCGCAGGCTTGCAGAGCAGAAGCAGCTAAAGCAGCTAGCAGAGCAGAAGCAGCTAAAGCAGCTAGCAGAGTAGAAGGGCCATCATCAGTGTCTCTCTCATTCTCTCCTCCTCCCTCATTCTGTCTCTCTTCCTCCCATCCATCCCTCCCCCTACTACCTCCCTGTCCCCCTCCTCCCTCCTCTCCCGTTTGGCCTTCCTTCCCTCCCTCCCGACAGAGACACGACCCCCTGGAGGGTGTGAGATTATAGACAGTGTGATATTTATTCCAGCCGTGAGATCATCTAGAATGCAAAGATAGAACACAGTTCTTCATTATCTCTGTTGGGGGCCTTCGATCCTACATCTTCCCTGCTGGGGTTTGAGCCCTCCGTCCCCCAGTCCTCCTCTCTGTCTCCCAGTCCTCCTCTCTGTCTCCCTGTCCTCCTCTCTGTCTCCCAGTCCTCCTCTCTGTCTCCCTGTCCTCCTCTCTGTCTCCCAGTCCTCCTCTCTGTCCCCCAGTCCTCCTCTCTGTCTCCCAGTCCTCCTCTCTGTCTCCCAGTCCTCCTCTCTGTCTCCCAGTCCTCCTCTCTGTCTCCCAGTCCTCCTCTCTGTCTCCCAGTCCTCCTCTCTGTCCCCCAGTCCTCCTCTCTGTCTCCCAGTCCTCCTCTCTGTCCCCCAGTCCTCCTCTCTGTCCCCCAGTCCTCCTCTCTGTCTCCCAGTCCTCCTCTCTGTCTCCCAGTCCTCCTCTCTGTCTCCCAGTCCTCCTCTCTGTCCCCCAGTCCTCCTCTCTGTCTCCCAGTCCTCCTCTCTGTCTCCCAGTCCTCCTCTCTGTCTCCCAGTCCTCCTCTCTGTCTCCCAGTCCTCCTCTCTGTCCCCCAGTCCTCCTCTCTGTCTCCCAGTCCTCCTCTCTGTCCCCCAGTCCTCCTCTCTGTCCCCCAGTCCTCCTCTCTGTCCCCCAGTCCTCCTCTCTGTCTCCCAGTCCTCCTCTCTGTCTCCCAGTCCTCCTCTCTGTCTCCCAGTCCTCCTCTCTGTCCCCCACTCCTCCTCTCTGTCTCCCAGTCCTCCTCTCTGTCCCCCAGTCCTCCTCTCTGTCCCCCAGTCCTCCTCTCTGTCCCCCAGTCCTCCTCTCTGTCTCCCAGTCCTCCTCTCTGTCTCCCAGTCCTCCTCTCTGTCTCCCAGTCCTCCTCTCTGTCTCCCAGTCCTCCTCTGTCTCCCTGTCCTCCTCTCTGTCTCCCAGTCCTCCTCTCTGTCCCCCAGTCCTCCTCTCTGTCTCCCAGTCCTCCTCTCTGTCTCCCAGTCCTCCTCTCTGTCTCCCAGTCCTCCTCTCTGTCTCCCAGTCCTCCTCTCTGTCTCCCAGTCCTCCTCTCTGTCTCCCAGTCCTCCTCTCTGTCCCCCAGTCCTCCTCTCTGTCTCCCAGTCCTCCTCTCTGTCTCCCAGTCCTCCTCTCTGTCTCCCAGTCCTCCTCTCTGTCTCCCAGTCCTCCTCTAGGTCTCCCAGTCCACCATTGCTGCTGCACCCGTCTCTCTCTTTCCCTTCCCTCTCTACCTCCCTCTCTCTATCCCTCTCTCTCTCACTCTCTCTCCCTCCCTCTCTCTACCTTCTTCCCTCCATCCATTCCTTTCTCATTTCTTACAGATGGTTTAGGGCTGATGATGCAGGGCTTAGCCAGCCAACAGACATGTATACCATCAGCAGAAAGGAAAGAGGGATTTACTGAACAAGAGGGAAAGAGGGGACAAATATCTGACCTCTTTGCAGTTCAACAGTTTGGGGAGAGAAGAGGAAAAGAAAAAGTCATTACTTTTATTTTCTAAGACTAACTCTCTCTCTCTCTCTGTGTCACTCTCCCTCCCTCTATGCAGAGATAGGTTAATACAATTAATAGATTCTTAGTCTCACGCCATGATGTTCTGGAGGTAATGAAAACTGTCAGTGAGAGTGTCTGGAGAGGAGAGGGGGAGAGAGAGGAGAGGAGAGAGAGAGAGAGAGAGAGAGAGAGAGAGAGAGAGAGAGAGTAGAAAGAGGGGGGAGGGAGTGCATAGGGAGGGAGAGCATAGAGAAAGCAGCGCAGTGAAGCAGAGCATTGAATCGTTTTACTCAGCACCACACATTCTTGGCACATGATTTGCCAGCCCAGAGGATGTGATGACACAACACATTCTGCTTAATAATGTGCTAATGAAGTGGATGGATGGATAGATCGATGAATGAAAGTATGAACTCATAAAATATTGAATGAATGAATCAATGAAATACCCATTCCTGTTTCTCCACACAAGATGATTCATGTGTGGTCCGAGGTGCTTGAGCCATCAGCAGAATGATTGTGACAGCAACCTTAAGTCTGCTGATACTAGCTACTGTAGAGGCTAACCTCTAGTCTGCTAAGGCTAGCTACTGTACAGGCTAACCTCTAGTCTGCTCCGGCTAGCTACTGTACAGGCTAACCTCTAGTCTGCTCCGGCTAGCTACTGTACAGGCTAACCTCTAGTCTGCTGATGCTAGCTACTGTACAGGCTAACCTCTAGTCTGCTATGGCTAGCTACTGTACAGGCTAACCTCTAGTCTGCTCCGGCTAGCTACTGTACAGGCTAACCTCTAGTCTGCTGATGCTAGTTACTGTACAGGCTAACCTCTAGTCTGCTCTGGCTAGCTACTGTACAGGCTAACCTCTAGTCTGCTATGGCTAGCTACTGTACACAATAAGTACACGCATATACAACATCTGTGCATTTCAAGTAGCCTACTAACAGAATGTAAATGTAGCCTATTAAGCTCTCATTTAACACATTTAAATTTGATTAAAGTGTTCTCCTTTTCCGCTCAAGAAGTTAGTTAACGTAATGATCTCGACCTTTCCTGTAGTTTCCAAAATACACACAATCATCTTAACCACTCACAAGGCTCCAGCCTGTTTGCTGAATTCAACAGTGTGTCTATACGCACACGAACAGCTTCAGATAACGGTAATTAGAGTTCCCTTCTCACTTAGGTTGCAACTCCGTAGATGACTAATGTTTTTATGCTAAATCATTTGGAACTAAACAGAAAACAGCCTGCTGGAACAGTTGTCCTGTTATTGGATCAAGGGCAAACCAATCCCCTGGTCTCCCTGGAACTCAAACAGATGCAGCAAAAGGGGGGTGAAAGTGCGATTGTTTGTGTGTGCCTATATATACACGGTATATATATCTTTTGGGGGCATTTTTTTTTGACAGAGAGAGTTGAGATTGACAGGTAGTGTGTGTGTGCGAGAGAGAGAGAGAAAGAGAGAGAGAGAGAGAGAGAGAGAGAGAGAGAGAGAGAGAGAGAGAGAGAGGGAGAGAGAGAGGGAGAGAGAGAGACGGAGATAGAGGGAGATAGAGGGAGAGAAAGGGAGAGAGAGGGGGAGACAGAGGGAGGGAGAGAGCGTTTGACAATGTTTTTGATTCTTTCTACCTTGAGACTTGCTCAGTGTGATTTCAGAGAGGAAGTTAAGCTATAGCGGCCCGTGCTTGTGATACCTTGACCCTGCCTCCTCATCCTGTCAATCATAATACTACATGATACTATCATGATAGGACTACAGCAGAGAGGCCTGTGGGTAATGATGTCAGATTCTGTCTCGGCAGTTACTGCTTTCTGCCTTGCACTAAAGCAAAGCCTTGCTCAGAGTGTGTGTGTGTGTCATTTGGTGTCAGGCAGAACTACGCTCAAACAAAGCTCTCAGATTTCAGTGCTCCAGAGAAACACAATGAAGATTGAGATTGAGAGAGGGAGGGAAAAAGAAGGACAGAGAGAGAGAGATAAGAGAGAGAGAGAGAGAGAGAGAGAGAGAGAGAGAGAGAGAGAGAGAGAGAGAGAGAGAGAGAGCGAGAGAGAGAGAGAGAGAGAGAGAGAGAGAGAGAGAGAGAGGCAGACAGACAGACAGACAGACAGACCAACAGACATAGAGAGAAACTAAGAGAAACAGGGAGATAGAGATGCAGAAATAAATAAATCAAAATAGACGCAGAGAGAGAGAGATTGGGGAGTGGCTGGGGAAAGAGACAGATAGGACAAACATTGATGCAAACACAAGCCCCTGCATTCTTCATTGGCTCTGACACACACACACACACACACACACAGAGGCAGATATACACACCACACACACACAGAGACAGACTGACTTAGGAACAGGGTCTGAAAGGGTTTCAGACAGTGCACCTAGATGTGGGGGGAGAGAGAGAGAGAGAGAGAGAGAGAGAGAGAGAGAGTGGGAAATGTAGCATATAGAAAGAAAGAGAGGGAAAACAGAGAGAGAGAATGAAACAGGATGACAGTTGGAGAAAGAACGAGAGAGAGAGAGGGAATGTGCTGATCTCTCCTATAAGAGTCACGACTGTCACCATCAGGGAGACAGCAGCCCTTCTTTCTTTCTTTCTTTCTTTCTTTCTTTCTTTCCTATTGCTCTCTCCCCCTCTCCTCTACTCTCCCTCTCAATCTCGCTCCTCTCTCTCTCTCTTTTCCTCTCTCCTCTCTCTCTCTCCTTTCCTCTCTCCTCTCTCTTTCTCCTTCCCTCTCGATCTCTCTCTCTCTCTCCCTCTGACAGACAGACAGACCTCTCCCTCTACTGCATTTCTCCTTTTCTCCTATTCTCTCTCTCCTCTTCTTTCTTTCTCTCTTTCCTGTTGCTCTCTCCCCCTCTCCTCTACTCTCCCTCTTAATCTCTCTCCTCTCTCGCTCCTCTCCCTCTCTCCTCTCCCTTTCTCCCCCTCTCCTCTCTCTACAGAACATCCATCTCTCCTCACCTGTCTTTCTCTTCATCTCTCTGTTTCCAGGTTAGGGGGCTAGAGCTGGAGGGACAGATGGATGTTAAACTGGCTAGTGAAGAGCAAGGAGTGAGGATGGAGGAGGTAAGCAGAGATGGAGGGGAGGTTGGGAGGCTAGGAGAGTGATGAGGCTCCTCCTGCAGCATGACAAGTGGAGGAGGGATCAGGCCCGACCAGGCTGAGGTCTGTGGTGGATAATGGCTTCTCCTAATGGCCCTGAGACACAAGCATGACTGGCAGGACCCTCTGCTCCCCTGCTACTCCTCTTTCTCCTCCTGTGTGCGTGCGTGTATACGTGTGTGTGTGTATAGGTGTGTGTGTGTATAGGAATGCGTGCGTGAGTGTATAGGTGTGGGTGTGTGCTCAGTCTCTCTCGATGAATAATGCTGTGTAACAGGAGGTCATGGCTGGATGCACTGGCTCCTGTTAACAAAGCTAGACTAGCTCAGTCTAGCCTCCAGCTAACCCGGAGAATATCCCACCTCTCAGCACCCAAACAGCCACTGTGTGTGTGTGTGTGTGTGTGTGTGTACGTCTGCCTTGCCCTAGAGTGACCCCTATAACAGGCCACTTCAACTCTCAGAAATGGCACACCGCACACACACCGCACACACACACACACACACCCATCCTCAGTAATGGTCTCCACTTCAGTGTGTTGGCAGACTGTCATCCTCAGCTCCTCCCACTGTGTCAGCGCCCAGCCCGAGGAGGTGAAGGGGAGCACAGCTGACGACTAACTAGCGTTGTCTGTTCTGTCAGAACCTCGATCTCACAGTCACCACATTTCTTTGAATAAACGCTGCGGCATATATTAATTAACGTTCATTGTTGGTGCAGCGTTTATTCGAGGGCGGCGTTTATTCGAAGAAATGCGGTAATTCAGACAAAGAAATTATCTCAGGAGCGCTTTTATAGTCCATCTGCATATTCATTTATGGGAGGAGGCAAGGCGGGGTCAGTGGCTCGTTCACGTGCGGTCAATCTCACGTTGATTGTGATTTATAAAGGAAAGGTGCGCAGGACCTTGTGTATGACCGGTTATATACACGTGAATATTTCTGTGCTTTGGTACTTTTCGAGTTTTGGCCGTACGCCATCTTCTAGTATGAAAGCTGCGCAACCCTTTCTACAAGAGGCCCCTGGTGTGTGTTGCCTAACACTTGATTGGAGCAGAGTGTTGCCATCAGGAGGGACTCATCCACAACACACAGATGAGCTGGCTTGTAATCTTCTTAAAACAGCTTAGAGAGAGAGTCAAAAAGCAGCATGAAAACACTAAGCTGTGTGTGTGTGTGAGCGAGAGAGAAAGAGGGAGTGTGAAAGAGTGAGATGGTTATAGGAGAGAGAAATAGGGGAGAGAGAGGAGAGGAGAGTGAGCGGAGAGAGAGGCGAGAAAAGACTGAGCTTGTTTGTTACGTACCACCCACATATATCGGTTTAAAAATGAACAGTGTGTGTGTGGGGGTCAAGGGTCACTGGTGTGACTTTGCTGGGAAGACCCTAAATCTCATTAAACTGAGACTGATAGAGATCAGATGGAGCCTGAGGATAAGATGAAATGGAGAGAGAGGAAGAGGGGGAGAGAGAGAGATGGAGAGAGAGAGAGAGCGAGAGAGAGAGAGAGAGAGAGAGAGAGAGAGAGAGAGAGAGAGAGAGAGAGAGAAGGGGGAGAGAGAGATGGAGAGGGAGAGAGAAGGGGGGACAGAGGGAGAGGAGGAGGCAGAGGGAGATGAAAAATGGAAGGTAAGAAAAAGAAAAAGAGGGGTGGATATGGTAGAAAGAAGAAGAAATGGAGAGAGAGATGAACCGAGGACAACAGGAGTAAAGAGAGATGGACATAATTGCCATAATTAAGAAGGAAGTGTGTAATGACACACAAGTCTGGATGGCAGCCCAGTCAGCCAATAGGGGGACAGCTGGCGGCACAGTGCCTGGAGTCCGGCCAATGACAGTGTGTGGGCGGGAGCAGTTGGGTGCTGGTGGTGTGTCCGTGGCGACTGACGTCCAATCACAGCAGGATCTGTGGCTCTCATGGAAGCGAGAGACCTGGTAGGCCAAGAGGGATCACGCATTGGATACATCTTAATGTTGTTTAGAGAGTTTGTACACATCCGAGTTGCTTTCCATTTGGGACCACGAGAAGCACCTGAGAGATGCAGGACTCCTCTAACCAAGACTCATCTGATCTGTGCTTCTGGGCTGGCTCTCCAGGCAGGCCCACACATCTAAACTGAGCCCCATGTCGATCTGAGGCGCAGACTCATTAGATTGATAGATAGACACGTTATTTGTGCCCGGAGGGGAAACTGGTTTGCTGCAGAATCACAAGGCGTTTCATCACAACATCACAGTCACCAACTCCCATCCACCCCCATTCCTCAGCTTGCAACACAAGGAAAATGTGGATTTATTTCAAGTAAATAAGTAATACGTTTTTCAAAGAGGGGAGGGGGCTGTGGGGAATATTGATATCAGTCATGATGTCATGACCACCGACAGAATCCCAGAGAGATTGTAGTGGTAAAAACCATCATCATCATCATCATCATCATCATCATCATCATCATCATCTACATGCATTCTGGACTGCTATTCGGAGACTCCCTCTCTCTAACACGCACACACTGAGAGCATGCCTGTGTTCTGGAGAAACTCAAATATGACATTTTAATCCTCATACATATTAATGGGAGTCCTGCCAGAAAGAACATGACATGAGATGTGGTAAGTGGTGAAGAGAGAGAGAGAGAGAGAGAGAGAGAGAGAGAGAGAGAGAGAGAAAGAGCGAGAGCGAGCAAGAGAGAGAGAGAGACAGAGCGTAAGAAAGAGAGAGAGCGAGAGAGCAAGAGGGAGAGAAAGAGAGAGAGAGCGAGAGAGGAGCAGTGATACTCAGTAACTAGGTAGGGAATCTCCACAGTAAAAACCACACAGTGACACTGCTGTTATGTTCTTACACACGCACACACACACAAACGAACACACACACTTCTCAAACATCACACCATGCAGACAATCACACCCTGCAGACAAAACCAGGAGACCAGACCACATCCCGTCATCACCTCACGCTTCCTGTCTCTCCAGCGCGCTCCTCCCTCTGCTCCAGAAGCAGGGGACCAAATTGGTGTTCACCAATCAAGCAGATTATTGGCGTAATTAAACTTGGCAAAATCTGTGTGTGAGAGGCATCAGGAGAGAGCCGTGCTACCCTCAGAGCTCCACACAGCCTCTCAGAGAGAGAGAGAGAGAGAGAGAGAGAGAGAGAGAGAGAGAGAGAGAGAGAGAGAGAGAGAGAGGAGGGAGGGAGGAAGGAAGGAGAAAAAGGGTCAAATAAGAGAGGAACAGAGAGTGGGAGGGTGGGGGAGGAGGTGGAGTGAGAGAGAGAAACACTGAGAAGGGAGGGGGAAATAGGAAAGAGGAAGAGAGTGGGAGGGTGAGGAGGGGGGAGAGAGGAGGTAGGAGGATAGAGAAGAAAGGGGATAGAGAGAAAGGGGTATGCGGGAAAAGGAAAAGGAAGAGAAGAAAGGAGTGAGAGAAAGAGGAAGGAGAGCGAGAGAGAGATAATGAGATGAGTGGGGGGTTGGAAGGAGAATTAAGGCTTTGAAATCTATCTTAAGCAGAATGTATCCATAAAATAATTAAATCCCTACACCCTTGATGTTCTATGGCTATTAGAAAGCACAGTTTGCAGTGTATTCACAGAGCATTCAAATAGGAGAGCATGAAAGCGCCAGGCCTCTGAGAAGCTAGGTAATCAAACACCAAGCCTGTAGCCAGCGCGTGCACCAACGGCTATACCGGATGAGCTGTGAAGAAGGGAATTGCCTTTGCATCGGTGGTCCAGGGGGATGAGGAGGGAATGAGGGATGGGGAAAGGAGGAGGGATGGAGCAATGGAGGGATGCCAAGCATAGGGAAGCCCAAACCGCAGAAAACTGTCAACACGAGGAAACCCCCACAGCACAGCAGCTGAAAGAGAATCCCGCTCTCATCATCATAACGTCGGCGCCACAACAGATCCGTTTTCTGGAACCTCACTTTGTGACACCGGAAACTATCATAACCCACATTCTAAATGCTTGAGGAACGCAGAGGAAGAGAGCGTGTTATAGCCTTTATGTGAAACCTTACGCAACGTACGATCTCTGGTGTTCGGTGATCAACTGAACCTGTGATCTGCTCCCTGCGCCCCACCGGAGACTAGCTTTCAAAAGAATGGAAGACTACAATATCACAATGACAGAGTTATAACGAAAGCATATTGTCTTGTAAGGCAATCTATGTCCATCGCCGCGTCCGCTCAGACGCCTATCCCAACGGTTGCATTCACATGCCAACAAGCAATTCATCACAACAACAAAAAGATAAATCATAAATAATATTTCCACAACGTTAAATTCAAAGACTAGGCTTTGAACGTCTGAATATAAAAACACATTATAACAAAACTTTTGCTTGGGAGAAGGAGCAGCTTCTCCACCCGACACACTGCACGAGCCTCCTCGGACTGCAGCATCTTTAACATTTCAAGCACGCGGTGGACAAAACTTCACCCGTGCGTGCTACAAGCATTGGGATTTTCTATATTTACGCAGCATTTACGACAACCACCATATACCTGTCACTTTGCACAAAAGCAAATTTACTATGTAGTAAATACAAAAGAAAAACGTGGCTTTAACCATCGATCCGACAATCAATGGAGAACAAACTTGTAAAATGTAGGACTTTAAAGGCTGTCTTCTATTGGTGAACTCAAAACAATGAACGCATCCAAACGTCTTTCACACAAATGATAAGATGTTAATCTGTAGCGTACTCGGAAGTCCACATATTTGACCACTTGAACTGTAACTCCCTGTACGGCTCGCTTACCTTGAACTGATAGTGGTCAGCGTCGCTGAAAAACAGGTGTGGTCGGAAAGCTCATGTTGGTGAGGATAACGATGTCCCTGTCCCTGGTATTTTCAGCTGTACAGCCCTGCTGCTGACACGCTCTCTGTTCGCTGACACACTCACAAACAGCGCTCACTCTCAGTCCCACTCTCACAATCACACTCAGGCGCGCGCCCGGCTCGGAGAGCGAGGCAGGGTGTTTTTTTCTTCTTCTTTTTTCCAGGGGGCGCGCGTGGCACTGGGTTACGACCACGCGCCAACTCCCAGGAGAGGATGCGGGAGCGATGTTAGCTGCAGGGTAAAACGCTGTGGACTGTGGCGTAGGCGGGCGGCGATTTGACAGAAAATAATAGAGGCATTTCATGCTGTCTGATGTACACACAGCTTCCTTCCCGCGGTGTAATAACCAAGCTGTCCTTATTTGATTGGAAAGAGTTTGAGACTTGTACCGTTTCCTCATCCAGCATTGTGAGTTTAAGAGATGAAGGAAACGAGGAAGGAAACGAGGAAGGAAACGAGGGAGGAAACGAGGGAGGGAGGGAGGGAGGGAGGGAGGGAGGGAGGGAGGGAGGGAGGGAGGGAGGGAGGGAGGGAGGGAGGGAGGGAGGGAGGGAGGGAGGGAGGGAGGGAGGGAGGGAGCAATGCCATTAAGAAGGAGGGAAGGAATGAGATTAATTTCAATCAACATTTAGAACAAGGCCCATAACTTTAATGAATAGCTTTCTCTCCTCCTTCTTCAGTGGAGACTGTGTGTGTGTGTGTGGGGGGGGGGGGGGGGGGATTGTAAAGAGTATATATTTTTTAAATTAGAACTATATTTACCAGGTCAGATCAATTGCGGTTGGAAACATTTTGCAAGGTTACCTGCCAAGAAGCCAAATAGAAAACCCACGGCACGTCCACGAGGCTACAAGACACAAAAAATAAC
Organism: Hypomesus nipponensis; assembly: GCF_054491055.1. Classification (NCBI taxonomy): domain Eukaryota; kingdom Metazoa; phylum Chordata; class Actinopteri; order Osmeriformes; family Osmeridae; genus Hypomesus; species Hypomesus nipponensis. The sequence goes on along the minus strand of NC_140375.1, from coordinate 18,038,899 downwards.
GAATGTCGCAAGTTACTGATTTTCCCCCCCCACTATGATGAAGTGGCATCAGGCTATGAGAGAAAGATATGTTTTCTAGTCATGGTAACAGGCCAGTCAGGACCCAGACACAAGAGCCTGTTAAGACTCGGTTTGACTCTACCACGACCCAACATTTTTAATCAAAGTCCCACGTGCTTTACCGCCTACAGTCACTGACCTTTGCCGTAAGAATCGATTGCTATGTCTGTTCAATTGGATCTAACAAAGACATACACACACGTAAACACACAAACAAACATACACAAACAAACACAATGGGATTGATGACTCAAGGTCTCCAGGAAAAAAGTGTATTTCTCATAATATGACTAAACATAGGCTACTGCAGAACAAACAAATCACTGTCATTCTGTGAATCAGAGCTATTCCTAGGTGTACACACACGCACACAGTAGGACTCCTTGCATCGCGATGATCATTTTATGCAGAAGAACAAAGGAGTATCTATAAATAACAATTGTTTGTCAGTAGGGCGTGATGCCGTGTGACGTCGGCTGAAAGACGATAGCATGTGTGTGAAAAATAAATTAATGCTAATATCATCATTAGCTGCAACCTTTGATCTCATTGTTGCTAACTAGGTAATGACTGTAACCCTGCTCTGTTGCGCGCATAATTTACAGGACATCAAATGCGGCGTATTAGAATGCGCACATGCGTACAGTGTTTATTTGCATGTTAGTGATGTTTGTGTCTGCCTCGCTGCCTCGCTGCCTCGCTGCCTCGCTGCTGGACCACTTACGAACACCACGAAGAGTGGACGGGCACCACACACAGACAGGAAGAGCCCACACCACAGACAGGAAGAGCCTACACCACAGACAGGAAGAGCCTACACCACAGACAGGAAGAGCCTACACCACAGACAGGAAGAGCCTACACCACAGACAGGAAGAGCCTACACCACAGACAGGAAGAGCCTACACCACAGACAGGAAGAGCCCACACCACAGACAGGAAGAGCCTACACCACAGACAGGAAGAGCCTACACCACAGACAGGAAAAAGTAGGCCACTACAATACTTGAAATCTCACTTCCTGTTTTTTGCACGTGGCAAACTCCGAACACACAACCAGGTACAGGGTTTATCAACACAGTAGGCTAGAGAGAGCAGGGGGATCAGGTTCCATGTCTTACCCAGAAACAGGGGGCCACTGACAATTCTGGGCCCCGTAAAGAGATTGCAATTTGCCCCCCTACCAGTGTGTGTGTGTCTTCCAAGACCTGTGTGTGTCTTCTGTCCTTTGTGTGTGTGTTGAATCCAGTTAGAGCTGTGTACAGGGACGTGAAGGAGTCTTCCTGTGGAGAAGCAGAGCCCCTGAGGTCATCAAGCATTCTGCAGAGCTAGCCAATCACAGTGCTCCTGCAGCACTCATCCATCCTCAGAGCTGGCCAATCACAGTGCTCCTGCAGCACTCATCCATCCTCAGAGCTGGCCAATCACAGTGCTCCTGCAGCACTCATCCATCCTCAGCCAGAGACACAGCAGATCGAAACACAACCAGCCCAGCCTGGCCTAGCCCAGACCAACCCAAGCCAGGCCAGGCCAGGCCAGGCCAGGCCAGACCAGACCAGACCAGCCCAGACCAAACCAGCCCAGACCAAACCAGACCAGACCAGCCCAGACCAAACCAGCCCAGACCAAACCAGACCAGACCAGACCAGACCAAACCAGCCAGCACAGGCTAGGCCCAACCAGTTTGATCTTGATTGCGGTCAAGAATATAAACATAAATCCATATTTCCCTGTATAAATGTTTAGTATCTTTTAAGAGACGGTGGTTGAATTTCTCCACCTGCAGCTCCAGCCTGAGATCCCCGTCAAACCACGCTGGCAGACAGCCCTCTCCCCTTCCTCCGCTAAAGATGGCCATATAACAAGCACATATCACATTTCCACAGAAAGAGAGGTGTTGGAAAGCGCAGCAGTGGACAGATTGGTGTGTGCGTGCGTGTTGGTGTGCTTGAGTAGCATGTTTCTCCATCTGTGTGTATATGTGCTCCAGAGTCAGTGTGTCCTTGTATATGTGTGTTGTGCTTTGTCCTTTGTGTGTCTATAGGTGTATCTGTGTGTGTATCTGTGTGTGTCTGTGTTCTCTCAGCCAATCCCATGCAACCTAACAGCAGTCAGCCACAACTCCCCCCCCCCCCCCCTCCCCCCATACCCCCCCTCCCCGCCGTACTTCATCTAAATTAAATCTGATTCAGCCAAGGGATGCAGTCTAGCCTCACTTCACCAGCGCGCCCTACCGGAGTGAGAGGAGACACCCAGAGCCAGCGTGCCCTGCAGGGCCCGGGGAGCACCTGGACCCTGGGGTCTGGGTCCTGTGCGACAGGGCCTGGGAAACGCCTGGGTCCTGGGGTCTGGACCCTTGGAGCCAGGGAAGGTTGGTAAGGAAATCTACCCTACTGTTTAGCGTTTTACCTTTTAGTGAACCCTTTACTGAAGATGAGATAAGAGGAGAGAGATCTAAGATAAAGGGGAGAGATATATTGAGGAAGGGACGGTGAGATAAGCTCAGAGATAGAGAGAGTTGGGGCGTGTTGGATTGAGAATCTGGAGGATTTCTCCCTCCCTCCCTCCATCCCTCTCTCCCTCCCTCCCTTCCCCCCTCACAGAGGAGCGAAGACCACAGGGAGCCTGGGGAGGTTAGGTAGAGGAAAGGAGGAGGGAGGGAGAGAGGGAGGGATATGCAGAGAAAGAGAGGGGGAGGGAGAGAGAGAGGGGGGGATGGAAGGAGAAATTCAGAGGGATAAAAAATATGTAGATTTGGGTGAGAGAGGATGGATGTGGAGATTTGGGTGAGAGAGGGGTGGATATTTGGATGGATGTTTTGAGGAGAGGGGGATGATGAGGGGAAGCCAAACAGAGAGGAGGGTGGTTAATGGAGAGGGAGAGAGGGATGAGAATAGGAGGACAAGAGGAGAGGATGAGGGCAAGACCTGGAGTCATTAGGAAGAGAGGAGGCACTTTCTCCACGCTTAAAATGTGACTTAATGTACTGTTACAGCTATAATTAGCATGTAACGTCTGGGGCCCTGCGGACAGGGAGAGGATAGAACGTGAGCCAATGAAGGAGGTTACAGGAGCCTTGTCTAAATGCTATAATAATAACTATGACTCATATTGATCCACAATTACAATTAAAATGAAAGTCTATTGATTATAATGACTCACTGAAGCTGACATGATCATTTCTGTTGAGGCTGAATGTACTGCAGAGGATGTTGTGAAGAGGGAAGTATTGATCCCATATATGACAGGTCAGTAATCATGAACTCTGAGAGTATGAGGTTCCTTGGGGGGGGGGGGGGGGGGGGCTGAGAAAGGGTGTGTGAGGTCATGATATTGTGTTCTGACGTGTTAAGTGACCCAGTGTTCTGACGTGTCAGTGACCCAGTGTTCTGACGTGTCAGTGACCCAGTCTTCTGACGTGTCAGTGACCCAGTGTTCTGACGTGTCAGTGACCCAGTAATATCACTTTTACAGGTTCCTTCTGGCTCAGCGAGAATGTGAACACCTCCACCCCCTTATCAATTCATTACCTCTCTCTGGTTCTCCAACTCTCTCACGCACACCCTCACTCTCTCTCAAACACACACTTCATCATCATGAGTGACCTGGTTAATGGTCTGGACTAGAGAGGGGTCTGCAGAAGGCCAACACATGGGCAGGTCACATGGGCAGGTCACATGGGCAGGTCACATGGGCAGGTCACATGGGCAGGTCAAATGGGCAGGTCTTCCTAGGACACTGCTCCCCCTGCTGGTGAGACATGTTCCAGCACCCCCTATCCAACGACCTGACCTTGACACTTTACACACACGTTAACAAACAACTCTCCTACAAACTGACTTTGAAGCTTCTCTAGAGAGTGTACCATTAAGGCTGAGGTCATCACACAGGTTCCTGGGTTCGATTCTGTCTCGGGCCATTTCCTGCACGTCTCTCTCCCTCTCCCACCCTCCCTCTCCCACCCTCCCTCTACCTCCCTCCCTCTACCTCCCTCCCTCTCCCACCCTCCCTATACCTCCCTCCCTCTACCTCCCTCTCCCACCCTCCCTCTCCCACCCTCCCTCTACCTCCCTCCCTCTCCCTCCCACCCTCCCTCTACCTCCCTCCCTATTCCACCCTCCCTCTCCCACTCTCCCTCTACCTCCCTCCCTCTCCCACCCTCCCTATACCTCCCTCCCTATCCCACCCTCCCTCTCCCTCCCTCTACCTCCCTCCCTCTCCCACCCTCCCTCTACCTCCCTCCCTCTCCCACCCTCCCTCTACCTCCCTCCCTCTCCCACCCTCCCTCTACCTCCCTCCCTCTCCCACCCTCCCTATACCACCCTCCCTCTACCTCCCTCCCTCTCCCACCCTCCCTCTCCCACCCTCCCTCTACCTCCCTCCCTCTCCCACCCTCCCTATACCTCCCTCTACCTCCCTCCCTATCCCACCCTCCCTATCCCACCCTTCCTCTCCCTCCCTCTCTCTCCCACCCTCCCTCTACCTCCCTCCCTCTCCCACCCTCCCTCTCCCACCCTCCCTCTCCCTCCCTTCCTCTCCCTCCCTCTCTCTCCCACCCTCCCTCTACCTCCCTCCCTCTCCCACCCTCCCTCTCCCACCCTCCCTCTCCCTCCCTCCCTCTCCCACCCTCCCTCTCCCACCCTCCCTCTCCCTCCCTCCCTCTCCCACCCTCCCTCTCCCACCCTTCCTGTCTCTCTCACCAGATTTAACAAAAGACGAAAAAAGAAAGAAAAAAAACATATTGAAAAAGAAAAACAGGAGAGGCTGTTCTGAGCACCTGCCAACTGGCCTGCCTGGAAGGAGGGGGAGGGGGGGTTCCTCTGTTGTGGGGAATCATGATCGTCTATTTTAGCCCGACCGAATCCAATTTGGCTTCACTGATGACCAGGCCAAGGCCCTCAGCATTCTGGGAAATTGCCACTTTGTGAGATCGTCCGTTTTGTTGTCATTTTTTCTTACGAGTTGTGTCGTTTTGCAGCCTGTTTGTTTGTAGGGGGTGGGCGGGGGGTTAGAGTCTGTCGAGACACCAGAGAAGAAGAACACAGGACACGAGACTTTCCACAGAAGAAGAAATCTTCACATCGTTTATTGACGAGTCATCGCTAATCCCATCCTCCAGCCAGACCAGTATTGGGTTATCAATATGACGATTGATACACAGGCAGGAAGGAACCATAGATTACACAGAGGCTGAGACGGTAAAACTAAATTGTCAATATTGAATCCCTGTGGTAACGAGGTCACGGACCCTTGGAAACCAAGCTCCCTGCAGCAGAGATGGTGTGAGGGCGGGTGAAACTGACCAGGTCTGATGACGCTGAAGACTCAGGGAGATGTGTGTTCTGTAGAGAAGCTGCAGCCAAGGACTGCCTGCTGGTAGTCTGGACAGGAGGACATGGGAGAGGGGGTTCCACTGGGAGAGAGGGGGGTTCCACTGGGAGAGAGGGAGGTTCCACTGGGAGAGAGGGGGGTTCCACTGGGAGAGGGAGAGGGGGGGGGTTCCACTGGGAGAGAGGGGGGTTCCACTGGGAGAGGGAGAGAGGGGGGTTCCACTGGGAGAGGGAGAGGGGGGCGTTCCACTGGGAGAGGGGGGGGGGTTCCACTGGGAGAGAGGGGGGGGGTTCCCCCTCCTACCTGGAGGAGAGACAGAGCAAGACATGGGGGAGAGAGATGGGGAGAGGGGGGTGAGAGGAGGAGGGAGAGAGGGGAGTGATGGAGAGAGGGGTAGATATGTATCAGAGGGAGAGAGATATATGAGGAAAGGGAGGGCAGGAAAGGGGGTGGAAAATAGGATCTCGTTAGTATGTGTGTGTGTGTGTGTGTGTGTGTGTGTGTGTGTGTGTGTGTGTGTGTGTGTGCGTGTGTGTCTGTGTGTGTGTGAAAGAGAGTGAGTGTGTGTGTGTGTGTGTGAGTGTGTGAATGCTGTGGTGCTAGCTGTGTTCCTGTGAAGGGGACTCATGGTGTGAGCTGGTGTAATTATGGTCTGTCTCTTTTACTGTCAGCAGGATGTTCGGGTCCAGGGGAGGACAAGTATCTGCTAACACACACACATGCACACGTACAAACATGAACACACGCACACCCACACAAACATAAACACACTCGCACATTCATGAACACACATGCATGCTCAGTACCAGCCAAAATAACACACAGCTGAGCTGTAAGATCTGTGTTCTGGGCCAGACAGGAGAGAGGAAGAGAGAGGAGGGGGGAGGGAGGGAGGGAGGGAGGGAGGGAGGGAGGGAGGGAGGGAGGGAGGGAGGGAGGGAGGGAGGGAGGGAGGGAGGGAGGGAGGGGGGAGGGAGGGAGGGAGGGAGGGAGGGAGGGAGGGAGGGAGGGAGGGGGGAGGGAGGGAGGGAGTAAGAAGGAGAGGGATGAACGGATCAAGGAGTGCAGACAGATTTGTGCTGACACGGTTGTGGTCTGAGGGAGGTTGGTCTGACAGGGGAGCCAGTCAGTTTCTGGAGAGTGTTCCAGAAAGGTCCATGAACACGACGCAGAGCTGGGACTGCCAGCTCCCTCACTCTCTCTCCTTCGGTTCAAACATAATAATTGACTTAACCTTCCCCCTCGTGTCATCTTCAAAACACACAGTCATCTGTAGAGAGCTGCTGCTTCTCCTTCAGGCTGCACTTCACAGCAGGGCAGAGGGAGAGAGATCCATCCTCCTCCTCACCATTACCCCACCCCTCCATCTTGTTCTCCAGCCTTCTCCATCCTTCCCCCTTCTCCACCCCTCCTCCTTCCTTTTAGCTCTCTTCCTCACCCCCTCCCGCCCTCACACCCCCAGACAGGCAGTGATCTCGGCCAGACTCAGCCCCCGGTCGCTGTTGCGGTCGCAGTACTGGGAGAACTTCTTGGCGCAGCGGCGAGGTTTGAGGCGGCGCCGGAGGAAGAGGCGCAGGGGGCGGGCCTCGCGTTCACTCAGCACCCCGCTGCCGTCCACGTCCAATCGGACGAAATGCCAGCGCAGAGCTCCGCCCACAGACCCGTCTGAGCCTGAGGACGGCCAATCGGCAGCTTCCTGGGGCGGGGCAGAGGAGGGAGGCGGGGCAGAGGAGGGGGGCGGGGCAGAGGAGGGGGAAGAGGCGTTTGATTGGTCGGTGTCTGTTAGTCTGGTGGAAAAAGGAAAAATAATAACAAATAATTAAAAAACACTTTTAGATCAGAGCTTTGGCTGTTTATTTTGTCAATCCTGCAAAAGGTCAAATCACAACAACTTTAATCCATATATAATAAGAAAAACAACAGGCGGTTGTTTGGTGAGGGCTGGATGGTGCAGTGTAAGTCTGCAGTCTGTGCTGTTCAGAAACCTCTCCACCTGACAGATCCAGGAATCTAGATTCATAAGCTCTAAAGGCTGGATGGGTCTCATTTCACACAAGCAATATATTTCCATCTCAGGAAAAAAAATACTCCCTATCAGACTTGTTGAGAGTAAAACTCCATTCTGTGTCAAACATAAACAAGAATGAAGTTCATGAATAAAAAGGACAAGTTATCAGATAAAAAAAAAATGTTGGTTTGAGAGAAAAGTTGGATGTTTAGAAAATGAGGTTGTGTGTGAAAATTGATTTCCCATTTCTTCCATCATTAACACGGCGCTCTGGGAAAGCACCTGTCTGAGAAACTGAGGGGGGAGAGAGGACAGAGAGAGAGAGAGATAGAGAGATAGAGAGAGAGAGAGAGAGAGAGAGAGACAGAGAGAGAGAGAGAGAGAGAGAGAGAGAGAGAGAGAGAGAGAGAGAGAGAGAGAGAGAGAGAGAGAATGAATCCCAGATGGGCAATGGAGAACAGAGCGAGGGTGAAGATGCAATGCGATTAGATATGAGCTGAGAGAACAGATGGAGGAGATACAGAAAGACACAGAGTGATAAAGACTGAATATCTTATTAATGCCATTTTTATGCAGCGATGGAAGGAAGTGAAGAGAAAGAGAGTATTAGATGTGGAGGGGTGCAGCAGAGACACACTTAAAGGGGAATTTCACCCAAAATCTACAGTTGGTAAACGTTTTGACGAGAAAACTGCAAATTGCTATTCAACACAATTAACGCTCTGAATTGACCAGAAACATGATCTGGAAACACTGACCTATCAGGACTCAGTTTCCCAGCATGCTCTGCTTCCAGTTGGAGGGCTCTGATGAGGCTCTGCAGGAACTCCTTCTTACGTGCCCCAGGGCAGCCTGGGAAATGGAGTCCAGTGAAAGAGAGAGTTAGTGAAGGCAAAGCAGAGTTAGTGAAGGCAAAGCAGAGGTAGTCCAGTAAGTAAGGTAGACTCACCTGGGAGAGGTCTGTCAGTGTAGCTTCTCTCTGATTGTCTGGTATGGGACTCCTCTGGACTGCAGTCTGGCATACGGTTCCTGAGGAGGGACAAAACTAGTTTCTACTTTGCTTTCACGACCCAACAGAGGGGCCTGACACTGCAGCAGAGTAGGGATCTGAACCAGCAACTTTCCAATTTCACAGAGACACAGAGCCTCAAACTGCCCTGGTCCAACAGGATATGACATCAAACTGCCCTGGTCCAACAGGATATGAAATCAAACTGCCCTGGTCCAACAGGATATGACATCAAACTGCCCTGGTCCAACAGGATATGACATCAAAGTGCCTTGGTCCAACAGGATATGACTTAAAATTGAATCAATGGGTCGCACTGGGCTTCACAGATGTCCACAGATTAGCACCTATAACCAACCTGAACCCTCACATGACCTTCCACAGGTAGATACACCTCACCTGGTGGAGATACACCTCACCTAGAGGAGATACACCTCACCTGGTGGAGGTCCCAGGTAGCGGTCGGCCTGTATCCACCCTGACACACCAGCAGTATCCCGTGGCAACGTGGCACTGGATGGGGCTGTAGCGGCCGTCCGCACTGCATTCTGGGACAAAGCGCTCCTCCTGCCAGACAGGTCGGACCTCAGAGAGCAGCAAGGCTCGCTCACGCTCACACGACTGGGGGCTGTCTGCACACACACACACAGAGACACACACACAGACAGACAGACAGAAAGAGACACACACACAGAGAGAGAGACAGACATTAAGACAGACAGAAAGAGACACACACACACACAGACAGACAGACATTAAGACAGACAGAAAGAGAGCCATTCACACAGGTGCAGACACACACCCACATGCATACAGGATATTTATACCCTCAGAGCAGGTAGATCTTAGCAGTCTACAGATGGAGGCGTCTTAGACCTGACCTGTTGGTCGTCTCACAGAGCGGTTCCCTCGGGGGTCAGAGTTCAGCTGGATGGTCACCCAGAAGGGAGGCACGGTGATCTCTGTTCAAGAGGTCAAGGGTCGTTACCGTGGAAATGATAAACTTGGTTTATCTAACAATAACAACACTAATAACTTTGATTTACACAACATCTTTCTTGCACCTAGAGATGATATGACAGAGCAATACATTTAAAAAAAATCTATGAATAATTAAATATAAATGTGAAATGCAAATGTAGATACTGCATGTATAAATAAGCAACTGATTTACATTCATAGGGTGAAATACAACATGTAAACAGCAAGACAGATGGTGAACAGTGCTAAGACCAGAGCCTGATCTAACGTCATGCAGGAATGCTGTGGTAGACACCTGTGTGTGTGTGTTACCTGCAGACAGAGGTCTCCCACGGTCTAAGGTTGCCTGTGGCCCACCACCATCTGTGTATACACACACACACACACACACACACGCACACGCACACAGATTAAGCAGTGTGTGGTGTGTACTGTACCTTGCAGTGTGTGGTGTGTACTGTACCTTGCAGTGTGTGGTGTGTACTGTACCTTGCAGTGTGTACTGTACCTTGCAGTGTGTGGTGTGTACTGTACCTTGCAGTGTGTACTGTACCTTGCAGTGTGTGGTGTGTACTGTACCTTGCAGTGTGTACTGTACCTTGCAGTGTGTGGTGTGTACTGTACCTTGCAGTGTGTACTGTACCTTGCAGTGTGTGGTGTGTACTGTACCTTGCAGTGTGTACTGTACCTTGCAGTGTGTGGTGTGTACTGTACCTTGCAGTGTGTGGTGTGTACTGTACCTTGCAGTGTGTGGTGTGTACTGTACCTTGCAGTGTGTACTGTACCTTGCAGTGTGTGGTGTGTACTGTACCTTGCAGTGTGTACTGTACCTTGCAGTGTGTGGTGTGTACTGTACCTTGCAGTGTGTACTGTACCTTGCAGTGTGTGGTGTGTACTGTACCTTGCAGTGTGTGGTGTGTACTGTACCTTGCAGTGTGTACTGTACCTTGCAGTGTGTGGTGTGTACTGTACCTTGCAGTGTGTACTGTACCTTGCAGTGTGTACTGTACCTTGCAGTGTGTGGTGTGTACTGTACCTTGCAGTGTGTGGTGTGTACTGTACCTTGCAGTGTGTGGTGTGTACTGTACTAGTCTTTGTGTACATTTGTTATTTATTTTTTCACTCTGACCTCTGTTTGGGCCTGATTCCAGATCCATTTCCTTAACCATGTCTGAGAAATGACCTGCAAAATAACACGCGCACACACACACACGTTCACACACACACACACACACACACACACAAGGAAAGAGTCAAGCTGAAGATGCGAGCATATAGCTTCCAGTTGCAACAACGCAGGCAGTTACACAGCGTCTCAGTGGCGAGTTACTGTAGGTGTCCAGATGCTAGCTACGGCTAAGCTAAACTGTTTGGTGGGGCCAGATAAGAGGTTGTTAGTGATGATGCCTGAACCTGTGCAGTTGGGGCTGATGTTGAGGACTGAGGTCCCACTGACAGGCTTCCCGTCCTGGGTGGAGCACCAGCAGTAGCCTGTCTGGTTGTGACACTGCACCTGGGGACCGTGGGAAGGAAAAGGCAGTCAAATCGAACAGTCTCAAACCTTTACATGCTACAAAGCCTGCAACTGCATCATAGTCAGTGAGGAGGGAGCTTGGACTTATAGGGTTGTATTGAAAGGTTTTGCCTAAATCAGGTTATTTACTATCGTGGGTTGTTGGGTCATGTCGGGGTGGAATCCAAGTGATGATAATGCTTTCTGCACCAATAACTCAAGAAAAAAAAGGGGAGGGGCTGGATACAAAACCTACCTGCTGGAAGCTTCCGTCTGCAGTGCATTCTGGGACAAAGATGGCCACCGTGTGTGTGTGGAGGCTGGACTGCATGGCAAGAGAGCGAGCCATCTGACACCTGGAGCGGCCAGGGTCTGGAGGGCAAGGAAGAGCAGCACCATGTCCTGTTACCAGCTACTGTTATACTCATTATGTTACCAGCTACTGTTATACTCATTATGTGACCAGTTACTGTTATACTCATTATGTGACCAGTTACTGTTATTCTCATTATGTGACCAGTTACTGTTATACTCGTTATGTTACCAGTTACTGTTATACTCATTATGTTACCAGCTACTGTTATACTCATTATGTTACCAGCTACTGTTATACTCATTATGTGACCAGTTACTGTTATACTCATTATGTGACCAGTTACTGTTATTCTCATTATGTGACCAGTTACTGTTATACTCGTTATGTTACCAGTTACTGTTATACTCATTATGTTACCAGCTACTGTTATACTCATTATGTTACCAGCTACTGTTATACTCATTATGTGACCAGCTACTGTTATACTCATTATGTGACCAGTTACTGTTATACTCATTATGTGACCAGTTACTGTTATACTCGTTATGTTACCAGTTACTGTTATACTCATTATGTTACCAGCTACTGTTATACTCATTATGTTACCAGCTACTGTTATACTCATTATGTTACCAGCTACTGTTATACTCATCACTGTCCTCCTCTGGCTCCAGCAATGGAAGATTTTAACAAAATCATGGATCTGAAACTAGACTGTGTGTAGTCAGAAACAGATCTGAAACTAGACTCACACACTAAAATAACACAACACAAAACAACTAAACATTTGACCTGAAAACAGATTGCACATAAACAGGCCAGAGACCTAAAACCAGACTTTTGCATTAATCTACACAACATATCTCAAACCAGCCTGTTTGTAACCAGGCAACAGAACTCAACCTAAACTATAAACAACCAAGCCAAACATGTGAAGCCCTCTGGGCCGTGTCAGCCGGATGAGAGAGAGGCTCCCCACCTGCACACTGGGCCCTGGGCACGCTGCGGAGCTGGGGGTTGATGCAGCGAGCCCTCTGGAAGGAACACAGAGACTTGTACAGGCGGCCGTTGCTGCCGCACACGGCTCGAGGGCGCCCCTGGTGGCAGTCCAACACACAGCCCCGAGGCCACCTGTTCTCTGTGATGAGGAACGTCTGGATGAAACACAGGGAGGGGGGGGGGGGGGAGGAGGGGGGGGGGGGAGGGAAGAGGGGGAGGAGGTGTTTGTTGGTGCTTTGGCTAGTTGTGAATGGCTGGCAGTCTGGCAGGGGAACAGCTTTCGTGTCGGGTTAGGAAAAACTAAGAGGGAGAGGGAGAAAGAGGGGGAGGAGAGAGAAAGGGAGCGAGAGAGGGCAAGAGAGAGCGAGAGAGAGTAGGGGATAGATTTTTCAGCCAACCCACCCACAGCTAAAATATTTGAGCATTTAAAGAGGGAAACGAGGATTCAGTGAGCATGAGTGTGTGTATGAGTCTGCATGCAAGCATGCTCTCTGGAGAGTTTGTGTGTGTGTGTGTGTGTGTGTATATAGAGAGTGTGTGTATCTTGGCCTTCACCTGCTGGTCCTGTGAGTGTGGTTCCTCTAACTGCTCTGCAAATAAACACTGCTAATTGAGGAGATGGTGCCAGACAGGGCTCTTTCCAGCCTCTCTTCCTCCCTCCATCCCCCCTCCAACCTCTCTTCCTCCCTCCATCCCCCCTCCAGCCTCTCTTCCTCCCTCCACCCCCCCTCCAGCCTCTCTTCCTCCCTCCACCCCCCCTCCAGCCTCTCTTCCTCCCTCCACCCCCCCTCCAGCCTCTCTTCCTCCCTCCACCCCCCCTCCAGCCTCTCTTCCTCCCTCCACCCCCCCTCCAGCCTCTCTTCCTCCCTCCACCCCCCCTCCAGCCTCTCTTTCTCCCTCCATCCCCCCCCCAGCCTCTCTTCCTCCCTCCATCCCCCCTCCAGCCTCTCTTTCTCCCTCCACCCCCCCTCCAGCCTCTCTTCCTCCCTCCATCCCCCCTCCAGTCTCTTTTCCTCCCTCCATCCCCCCTCCAGCCTCTCTTCCTCCCTCCATCCCCCCTCCAGTCTCTCTTCCTCCCTCCACCCCCCCTCCAGCCTCTCTTCCTCCCTCCATCCCCCCTCCAGCCTCTCTTCCTCCCTCCATCCCCCCTCCAGCCTCTCTTCCTCCCTCCATCCCCCCTCCAGCCTCTCTTCCTCCCTCCATCCCCCCTCCAGCTTCTCCTCTGAAGAGGTACAGGCTGAAGAGGTACAGGCTGAAGAGGTACAGGCTGAAGAGGTACAGGCTGAAGAGGTACAGGCTGAAGAGGTACAGGCTTTGAGCTGAGGTCCAAATGACTAACCCATGGCAGGTACCATATATCTCACTAAGCTCTGTATCACACACACACCGCTAAAGTAAACATAATTTGAGCCTGACACACGCGAGCACAATTTCCTCTTAATCTCTTCTACACATGCACACATACGATCACACTCACACAACCGATCACACAAACACTGAAACATACATTCACACACCCCATCACGTACACGTTTTCCCCATGGCTCTTCCCTAAACATCCTCTGGAGGCAATCTTTAACCCTCATCCCCTCATCCTGTCTGTCTGTCTGTCTCATCCCCACATCCTGTCTGTCTGTCTGTCTGTCTGTCTCATCCCCTCATCCTGTCTGTCTGTCTGTCTCATCCCCTCATCCTGTCTGTCTGTCTGTCTCATCCCCTCATCCTGTCTGTCTGTCTGTCTCATCCCCTCATCCTGTCTGTCTGTCTGTCTGTCTCATCCCCTCATCCTGTCTGTCTGTCTGTCTGTCTCATCCCCTCATCCTGTCTGTCTGTCTGTCTGTCTCATCCCCTCATCCTGTCTGTCTCATCCCCTCATCCTGTCTGTCTGTCTGTCTGTCTCATCCCCTCATCCTGTCTGTCTGTCTCATCCCCTCATCCTGTCTGTCTGTCTGTCTGTCTGTCTGTCTGTCTGTCTGTCTGTCTCATCCCCTCATCCTGTCTGTCTGTCTGTCTGTCTCATCCCCTCATCCTGTCTGTCTGTCTCATCCCCTCATCCTGTCTGTCTGTCTGTCTCATCCCCTCATCCTGTCTGTCTGTCTGTCTGTCTGTCTGTCTCATCCCCTCATCCTGTCTGTCTGTCTGTCTCTCATCCTGTCTGTCTGTCTCATCCCCTCATCCTGTCTGTCTGTCTCATCATGTCTGTCTATGTCAGACACTGTTTACATAGCTCACATGTAGCAGAGAAGAACAGAAAAACAGCCCACTTTCAGAGGGGGAAAGAACTGACCGCTGAAAGAGATCTCTGTTTGAGTGGTGGCAGGCACACACATCAATCACCACAACGCGTAAACATAAGCACGGGTCGCAGGTTCGAATCCAACCCCTGTACATCGCTACGGATGAAAGCGTCTGCTAAATGAATGTGTTATTATGTACAGCAGACTGGTGCAGAAACATGTGGTGTAGCAGACATGATTGATTGGGGGTAAAACTGGTATAACTTCATAACAGAGATTGTTTCTGGAAGGGGAGGGTTGTGGGAAAGAGAGGAGGAGAGGATAGGGTAGGAGAGAAAGGCAGTGTGTGTGTGTGTGTGTGTGTGTGTGTGTGTGTGTGTGTGTGTGTGGTTTTACCAGGTGCAAAATGTACACTAGCTGTTCAGGTGCCATGTTACAAAGTGACCAGTGTTGCCATTGGCAAAAGTGTTGGGAGCAACACACAAGGTGTCAGTGTAGGCGACACTCTGCTAGATTGACTGATTTCATAAATGCAAATGAAAATATAAATATTTCTCAGGAGAGTGGCATATAGAGGGGGGGGGGGGTGATGAAATATATTTTGGCGGTGAACAGCCCAAAATCCTGCGGAACGTATTGGTAATTTCTATGTACAGACCCCCCCCCCCTCTGGCGTCACGTATAGCGTAAGGAGAGAGGGTGAATCGGTCGCTTGTGAATTCTAGCTTTACCATTCATCTTCGTGTCTGAGGAGAAACGACGGGTGTGTTTGTGTGTGTGTTCTGTCCGGGCATAGCCACACGAGCAAACAAACATACAGCCACAGACCACACAAACAAACACACGGCTTGGCGCCGACATGCAAAGAAGGTGCTCTCCTGGATCTGGTTTAGGTTTGGCTCTCACACACTTCAACAACCTCTCTTTTACACATAGCCCCACACGCGCACACACTTGTCACTTTTCCCTCGCGTGTAAGAAAAATGATTGCAGGTTCAATATTTGCTCAGCGGCGGTTTATGCCCTGCGTTGCTGGCTCGTGTTGGTGTATTCCAGACGATATAGTTTCTCTCTGTGGAATAGGTTAAGGGGACTTGCACTTAGTGAACTGTTCAATCACAACCGCAAAAAACAACCGCTTTTTTGAAGGAACACCTGAACACAAGTCTAAAGGCGGTTTATTGTTCTCTCTAATCTAAAATTCGTAGTAAGGAGATGTGTCTTTCAATGGGCTACTACTGCCAAAGTAGGCTAATACGGCAAGGTCAGCCTAAACCTCAGTAGGCTATTGTCCAGGTGTAAAAGGCCAATATGTAGACAATTTTCAGAATAGCCTACAGACCATGTCAATAAGAACCTACCGGAGATTTGTCGGTTTGAACCGTCTCTGAGAGGAAGAAGATGAGCAGCACACGGCAGGTGAAGGTGAGCGTCAGCATAGTTCCCGCCGCCACCGCCCAGGCACGCGGCTCCGCTGATGAAGGCGCGCGCCCCTGTGTGTACTCCGGTGCTCCAAGGTGCGGTGGCGGTATGCTGCACGTGGAGTCCACAGCCAGCCTTGAGGTAAACCCGCAGATAATTTAAGAAAGTCAAACTTAGTCTAAACCCCCTCCTTCAACGGAGCATTCTTGATGAGAAATCCGGTCACCAGAGTTTAAGTTTAAATTCCAATGTGGCGCTGCATTCACACAGCTGCCAAGCCAGATGTTTAAGTATCAAGACCTTCACATTTCCAAAATGTCAAACACTTTCTTCACTCCGTAGCATGAGTTTGCCATATGTCTGCGTACGCTCGTTTGATTGCCTGCAGCCCGCTGCACCTTTCTTGACAAAAACATACCTTTTCGTCCCCCCACGGCCAACGGCCAGCCCCCTTCCGTTCCAGTGTTGCCTGCGTGGTCAAAAACCCAAAGCTGCGAATAACTAGCAGTCTGGACACGGACTTCTCCAGTTCAGACTTGGGCTCTGAGCCCCACTTTACTAAACCACCAGAACTCAGAAAACGTTCATTGTAGTAACCAACTACATGGAGGAACAAAGCACAATACGGCCCATTCATAGAACCAGCTGTGAACACTCAAACGAAAACAGTGATGCGTCTCGTGCTTTATACCGTCTCAGGTCCCTCACCGCACGAACAGCAGTCGGTGTACCGAGGTTTTGAATTTTAATTCTGTCTGCGGCGTTTATGTTCTGTATTGGCCAAGTTATTCAAGTTAATCTGGAAAACAGGGACAAGGGATCTCAAATTAAGTGGCTTGTGAAATTCTTGAAATCGACGATTAACATACGTGGACATGAAATAGGGCATAACAATGGACTGGGTCTAGAATCTCTCAGGAGAATAAGGGTTAGTTCAGAGTATTTGAATAATAGGATCATTGACCACAAATCAAGACATGCGTATTAACACAGAAACACAAGCCGCACTCGCACAAATCAGACGGAGACTGAAAGTAGTATTTTATAAGGAAACTTTATGTGTGCTTGTGAAATTCACTTATCGTTCAGACAGAAGGCCGTTGTTGCAGTTTCCAGTACAGCAGGTAAGGTTTGATATTAAAGAGTACAAAAAAGAAGAAAATCACAATTCCAAAGTTCAAATTTCTTTCCAAACTCGCGCGGGGAAAAGTACAAGTCTTTTATTTTCCTTTATCCCTCAGACTCACCTCGCGCCTGACTCCCCTCCCTCTTTACAAATATTGTAGAAATCATTTTTTCTTGCACTTAATTTAGACAATGGATGTTACATATTCATTTTTTATTTTCTAAATCAATTCATCATCTTAATTCCCGCCCGACCCTTAGTGAACTCTGTGATATTAGATATATAAGATTGCATAGATCGGTACAGTAATTTCTTTCTTTTTTATTTAAGACATAATGGAATGTTTATTAAGACTCCCTCCTCCCCCCCTCATTCTACTGGGAGAAATGTGATGGAAGGATGAGAGGGAAAGAAAAAGAGAGAGGGGGATGGAGAGAGTGAGGGAGAGGGACACGGCTGGAGCCACTAACAGGCACATTAGAGTTTCTGTACTCCCATCTTTTCCAACATAGTCAGGGAACCCTTTATAAAAAAAAAAAAAAATAAAACAAAAAAAACGTTTCCATGGTAACGGTTCTGTCAAGGGGGCTTTGCTAGGGCCTTCTTATGACTACACTCTCTGTGACCTGACTGTGCTTTTAGAGATATTTATTAACTTTGAAAGAAAAACTAAATATAAACTAAATTATATAAATGAAATAAGATTTGAAGATTCAATAAGCCCTAATGCATCACAGAAGCAGAGTTGGACAGGGTTCTGTACGCTAGTCCAGGGGGAAGCTGGCCTCGGCACGCAGAGTGTAGATGGTGTGTGGGTGTGAGAGCCCAGGGTCAACTCAACTGAACGGTTACCATCCCTACCAGCTCCCTCCGCCGTTTCAGAACGTACCACCCTATCCAACGGCACCCGAGAGAAGAACATGCTCCTGTGTGTCTTGCTATTGGCTTATGTATTATGTGTAAAAAAAAAAAAAAAAAAATCTTTTTTTTGTGTCTTTTTTTGTTTGTTTTTCTTTCAGCCCCTACAAAGCCTGCATAAGTACTGGGACTGTGTTGCGTACTGGAAAAATAAGTATGTACAGCACTGACCCCCGAGGTTGCCAGCCTACCAGAGACAAACACCCCAGGAGGAGGGGAGATGGGTGAGATGGCACACCTCCAGGTATCCAGCAGAACAAGGGCTTATGGGTAAATACGCCATTTTATCTCTCTGGTTGTTCACTCACACTCCTCCCCCCCTTCATATATATGTCTCTGGGTGTTAGTACGCAATCCTCTCCACCCCACAAAGCAAATCTACCCCCCCCCCCACCCTCACCTCCAAGCAAGAGAAAAATAAAATAACCAAAAACAAATAAAGTAGCATAAGAATCGTAATAGCTCGTGTCCAGTCCCTCCCCACAGGCCCAAAGGGGAAGATGACACTTGAATCTATAGCGACGCTCGCTGGATGCCCCTGTATACTCCAGGCCTGAAGCCAGGATCTGATATATATAGAGCAGATAAACATTGATTGTAGTTGATCTGTTACAAAATACAATATAAAGCTGAAGAACTAACGGGCAGAAGGCCAAATCAACAGAACAACAGTTAGCTCCTCGGCCGAGAGGTCGACACCTGTGAGCTTGGAGGCCCAGTCAGAACCAGGAAGGGAAGACTTAGCCCCCCCCCCCCCGCTCAACTGGCGTCCTCCACTTAGAACCAGCCAGCTCATCCCTCTTCCTAAGTCACAACCAATCACAGATCTAGAAACCCTCTTATTCCCCTGCTTTCTTCTTTCCTTCCTTCCTCCAACCAGAAACCTGGTCTGGCACAAGCCTATCGTCTTCCTATCCTTGCTCTCCCCCTCTCCCTTCTCTCCCCTCCCCCCTGGTATTGCTCCTGCAGGTCACTCTCCCCCCCCTTCCCCCCTCTCTCCCCTGCTCTCTCCCCCTCCCCCTAGAGGTCACTCTCCCCGTAGAGTGCGGTGGAGAAGGACATGTAGTCGAGGGCTCCGGGCGTGGCGTCGGGGCCAGCGTAGGGCGCCATGCGGGCGATGCAGTACTCCGCCTGGTCAGGAGGAAGCTCTCTCCTTAGCTCCTCAGCCGTGATGAAGTTCTGACGGGGGAGGGAGGGAAGGGGAAATAGAAGGATTAATGTTGGCATGGTTGATAACACGATTCATTTTTCCTCTTGTTAACTAAATGCACATTTAACACTAACAATTTATACCATTTACTGACTTCCCCGACAACACACCTACATAGTCCCTCCCTCTCTTCCTCCCACCCCTCCCCCGTCCCCCCTCCTCTCCTTCCCTACCCCTCCCTCCGCCTACCCCCCATCTCCCGCTCTCCTCCCGCCCTCCTCACCTTGTCTCCAGCCAGGATCTTGAAGGAGGCGATGACCTGGTCTGCTGTGTCCGTGTCTGTGGTTTCTCTGGACATGAAGTCGATGAAGGCCTGGAAGGTGACAGCACCGCTGTTGTTGGGGTCCACGATCCCCATGATACGAGTGAACTCCGCATCGCCCTGGCAACACACACGCATGGGGTTAACCAACACACCCGCAACAGGAACAGGGACAAGCCCTCTGACATGGCTGGTGATTACCAAGGCTTAAGTCAGTTTGTTTCTTTTTAACGATGTAAGATTGATGGGGTGATGGGGTCATTTTAACAGTTGGGTGGTCATAAGTGTCATAACTATATTACAGCCCACAAACACAGATCTGGGAGTGTGTGTGTCAGAGAGAGGGAGGAAGAGGAGTGTAGGAATAGAGTTAGAGGAGAGAGGCAGAGAGGCAGGTAGGAGAGAGAGACAGCAGAGTGAGAGAGGCGGGACAGAGAGACTGCAGGGAGACAGAGAGAGAGACAGGAGAGAGAGAGGCAGGAGAGAGAGGCAGGAGAGAGAGAGGCAGGAGAGAGAGAGGCAGGGGGACAGAGAGAGGCAAGAGAGAGAGACAGCAGGGGGAGAGAGAGACAGGAGAGAGGCAGGAGAGAGAGACAGCAGGGAGACAGAGAGAGACAGGAGAGAGAGAGGCAGGAGAGAGAGAGACAGCAGGGGGACAGAGAGAGACAGGAGAGAGAGACAGCAGGGGGAGAGAGAGACAGCAGGGAGACAGAGAGAGACAGGAGAGAGAGAGGCAGGAGAGAGAGACAGCAGGGGGACAGAGAGAGACAGGAGAGAGAGACAGCAGGGAGACAGAGAGAGACAGGAGAGAGAGAGGCAAGAGAGAGAGACAGCAGGGGGAGAGAGAGACAGGAGAGAGAGGCAGGAGAGAGAGACAGCAGGGGGAGAGAGAGACAGCAGGGAGACAGAGAGAGACAGGAGAGAGAGAGGCAGGAGAGAGAGACAGCAGGGAGACAGAGAGAGACAGGAGAGAGAGGTAGGAGAGAGAGACAGCAGGGAGACAGAGAGAGACAGGAGAGAGAGAGGCAGGGAGATAGAGAGAGACAGGAGAGAGAGAGGAAGGAGAGAGAGACAGCAGGGAGACAGAGAGAGACAGGAGAGAGAGAGGCAGGAGAGAGAGAGTCAGGAGGGAGACAGAGAGAGACAGGAGAGAGAGAGGCAGGAGAGAGAGAGTCAGGAGGGAGACAGAGAGAGACAGGAGAGAGAGAGGCAGGAGAGAGAACTGAGCAGCAGCGGTGTGTACCAGGCTGTTTCCAGTGGCAATGAGCAGAGCACGGAAATCATCTGCATCCATCATCCCCGTTCTCTTCTGGAGAGAGAAGCCCACAACCCAGCCAGGGGAGGGGAGAGGGGGAGGAGGAGGGAAAGAAATAAAAGAAGCGAGGGTGTGACAGGAGGGAAATGAAGGAGGATGAACTAGCAGGTGTGGAAAGAGGGATGGGCGAGAGAGAGAAAGGCAGGGCGAACGACAGAAAGAGAGGATGGGAAAATGTGCAGATGTGGAATGGAAAGCAGGATGAAAAGAGAGCGATAAAGAGAGAGGAAACAGGGGAGTCGAGAGGGGAGTGAAAGAAAAGAGAGAAAGCAAAATCAGTTAAGAGGAAACAAACAAAGCCAAACTGACAGAGACCGTTAGTTCAGAGGCTGGGGCTGAGGCCCCAGGTGAGGCCAGAGAAGGGGGAGACAGGGTGAGTGAGCAAAGCAACTCGCTAGAACCAGACACCACCCCCCCAGTGGTCAGGCAGAGGTACTGCAGTCCACTAGCAGCCAGTCGAATGTGGAGGGAGCCCTCTAGTGGCCGTGCCGGGGAACAGCAGGTTCCTACCGTCTTGTCATTCTCCACGTCGTAGCCCAGACTGATCAGACACGCTTTGAACTCCTCCGCCATCAGGGCACCGCTGTGGTCCTGCGCTCGGCCAATCACAGACCGCGAGACCAGGCGGACGGACCAATCACAACACAGGGATGACGAATGGTGGCGATCATGGGACCACGGCATGCAAATAAATGGAAAGATGGAGGAGGATGGGGGACAAACAGAGATGCAGACAGACAGACGCACACAGATGGGATGACCGTGAGACAATGCCAACAGAACACCAATACGCGAGGACAAACACACAATAAATAGACACCATGATGGAATACTTGATGTAGTATGGTGCGTGCGTGTGTGTGTGCGTGTGTGTGTGGTGAAGCGTCCCAAAGACACAGCAGCATGCAACACAGAGAGGTGGAGTGGGGAGGTGCTGGATGAGGATGCCGAGTGACTGAGGGAGTGTTACACCCAAATCCTTCCCCCTGCTCTGGGTGCCCCAACACCCTGCACTGGGTGCCCACCCTTCCAGTCCCGCCCAAACACGCGTGCTCTCTGGAGCGTGTGGACTAGAACACGCGCGGGCTTTACTCACACGCCTGCCGAACCCCTTCTCGCTCGACAGCTTCTAAACAAGACGCCAATCACGCCTCGGTTACTACGGCGATCTCGCATCTTCACCATGGGTAACAGTGAGAAGCAACAGACCACTGTGCAACTTCCTTTCTCCAAAGTCAAACGTTTCACATGAAAACCAGATGGCAAAGCTCTGGAGTCTAATGTAATAATACAAATAATTATACTAATACTACTGCTATTATTAATGATAATAACAAAGTCCATCTTGAAGATGCTTTTTATCCAAAGCAACATCCAGTAACAGGAGGGCTTTGAACCTGGAACTTCATCATTTGCAAATGCTCTAACCACCAAGCTATCCCACCTCCCCCCTCTGTCTGAAGACACAACATGAGGGTTTGGAGCCCTGACCTTGT
This sequence comes from Hypomesus nipponensis, assembly GCF_054491055.1. Taxonomy (NCBI): domain Eukaryota; kingdom Metazoa; phylum Chordata; class Actinopteri; order Osmeriformes; family Osmeridae; genus Hypomesus; species Hypomesus nipponensis. The sequence continues at coordinate 18,016,696 of NC_140375.1, read as the reverse complement.
CAAAGTGGTTGAAGGAGGCGCGGTACTCATGCAGCTGCTCCTGGCTGATGCCCTTGGCATCGCGGGTCAGGATCTGGTTCTCGATCTCGTTGATGGTGCGAGCGATGGTGGTGAGCAGCTGCTCCCAGCCCACACGCAGGTGCTGCGGAGAGGGAGGACAGAGGGAGGAGAGGGGGAGGACAGAGGGAGGAGAGGGGGAGGACAGAGGGAGGAGAGGGGGAGGACAGAGGGAGGAGAGGGGGAGGACAGAGGGAGGAGAGGGGGAGGACAGAGGGAGGAGAGGGGGAGGACAGAGGGAGGAGAGGGGGAGGACAGAGGGAGGAGAGGGGGAGGACAGAGGGAGGAGAGGGGGAGGACAGAGGGAGGAGTGGGGCACACAAGCACTGTGACTATGGGGCGTCATGCACACTGCACCACTGCTACTAAACTGACCCCACTCTTCACAGAAGAGTTGTGTGTGTGTGTTACCTCCATGGTGTAGGTGGTGTGTGTGTGTGTGAGAGAGAGTGTGTGTTACCTCCATGGTGTAGGTGGTGTGTGTGTGTGTGTGAGAGAGAGAGTGTGTGTTACCTCCATGGTGTAGGTGGTGTGTGTGTGTGTGTGTGTGAGAGAGAGAGAGAGTGTGTGTTACCTCCATGGTGTAGGTGGTGTGTGTGTGTGTGTGTGTGTGTGTGTGAGAGAGAGTGTGTGTTACCTCCATGGTGTAGGTGGTGTGTGTGTGTGTGTGTGTGTGTGTGAGAGAGAGTGTGTGTTACCTCCATGGTGTAGGTGGTGTGTGTGTGTGTGTGTGAGAGAGAGTGTGTGTTACCTCCATGGTGTAGGTGGTGTGTGTGTGTGTGTGTGAGAGAGAGTGTGTGTTACCTCCATGGTGTAGGTGGTGTACTTGTTGTCGAAGATGAGGGCCTCCTGGATGAGCTGATGGTCTCCCTCCAGCTGGTCGATGTTGGGCTTGTAGTCGATGATGCTCTGCTCGTACTCCCTCAGGTTGGTCAGCTGGTCCTCCAGAGTTCCGTTCATCTCGATGGATATCCTGCCAATCTCCTGCACACACATGCACACGTTATATTCCATACTAGTATAGAACCCTGTTAGTGTTTGCAGAGCAAACTGCCAATCAGAATGAGGATAGCTCTCCCAGTTAAAAGGAACATTCCTGTTAAATTCGAACATTAACGTCAACCAGTAACGATGGTTCCCATAGTGACAGTATTTTGTTTAACGACAGTCTCAGAAGGTTCAGCATGAAAGTCCTCAGGAGCCATGTGTCTCCGGCTCCTGAGGGGGGGCAGGTGTGGCTGTGTCCTGAGGGGGGACAGGTGTGGCTGTGTCCTGAGGGGGGGACAGGTGTGGCTGTGTCCTGAGAGGGGACAGGTGTGGCTGTGTCCTGAGAGGGGACAGGTGTGGCTGTGTCCTGAGAGGGGACAGGTGTGGCTGTGTCCTGAGAGGGGACAGGTGTGGCTGTGTCCTGAGAGGGGACAGGTGTGGCTGTGTCCTGAGGGGGGACAGGTGTGGCTGTGTCCTGAGAGGGGACAGGTGTGGCTGTGTCCTTAGGGGGGACAGGTGTGGCTGTGTCCTGAGGGGGGACAGGTGTGGCTGTGTCCTTACCTCCATCTTGACCTGGATCCAGGGCCCCACCACGTTGGCCTGGCCAGCGAACTTGCGTCTCAGGTGGTCGTTGGACTGCTGCTTAGAGAGCTCCTCCTGCAGAGCGGCATCACGCTGGGGCACCAGCTGCTGCACCTGCACACACCACCAGGGGGCGCAGTCAGCACACCATGACCACACACACACACACACACAGACTCTCTCTCTCTCTGTGTGTCGTACCTTGTCCCACTTGTTGTCGATGCTCTGGGGGGTGACGGTGGTGTAGGGGTTGTTCCCAGCCAGCTTGATGCCGTTGTACTCTGCTATCTTCTGCACCTCCGCCTGGATGGCCTGGATGGCCTCGCGCTCCTTATTAGCATCAGGCAGAGTGGACTTGAACTGCTCATGAGCTGTGATCAGACCCTGTGGAGGAGAGGGGAGGAGGAGAGAGATCATGATCACATAAGATCATAACCATTCTGAGGTGGGCTGTCGTATTTCTTCATGATGCGTTTCCTGTAGTGGTGATGCGTTTCCTGTGGTGGTGATGCGTTTCCTCCCACCTGGATCTCCTCGATGTTGTGGACGATGAACATGTCCTGCAGGTCCTCCATGGCTCCCTCCATCCAGTTGTTGAAGGGCGCCGCCCTCTTGGCATATTCCAGGTACAGCTCATCTATAGACTCCAGCTGCTTCTCTGTCCTCTACAGGGGGAGAGGGAGGAGGAGGAGGAGGAGGAGAGAGGGAGGAGGAGGAGGAGGAGGAGAGGGGGAGGAGGAGGAGGAGGAGGAGAGGGGGAGGAGGAGGAGGATAGGGGGGAGGAGGAGGAGGAGAGGGGGAGGAGGAGGAGGAGAGGGGGAGGAGGAGAGGAGGAGGAGGAGGAGAGGGGGAATAGGAGGAGGAGAGGGGGAGGAGGAGGAGGAGAGGGGGAGGAGGAGGTTAATGTCAGGGACATGTACTGTCTGACTGGACCAGGAATCCTCTACACAACCATCTCTGTTGCTGGGACAGAGCCAGCCAGCAGGGGGCGCCACAGGCCTGGGGAACAGAGAGATGATAGGTGGAGAGGGGGGGGGTCATGTGAGGGGCGTACCTCCAGAGACTCCCTGCGACTCTGGGTGAGAGACCCCAGGGCATCCCACTGCTCACAGATGTTCTGACAGCGAGCGTTGACACTGGGGGAGTCGTAGTAGTCCAGCTCACTGAAACACACACACACACAAGATTAATATACTGCCTGTACGCCTAAACTCTTAATCTTAGTTGTAGTCTGTTCTATACTAAACCTTGTACCCTTGATTCCCTCCCTCTCCCTCCCTCCTTACTTGAGCTCCTGGGCGATGGCGGCGATCTGCTCCACGCGGTCCTGGTGGGCCGCCAGGTCGCTCTCGAATGCCTCGTGTTTCCGTAGCAACGCCTTCACCTCGGACAGCGAGGCTGTCTCGTAGTCCTTCTGGGTCAGCATGGCTTCCTTACCTGGGGGAGGGGTCAAAGAGCGTGCGTGAGCGGGAGTGAGAGAGGGGATGTGTGAGAAGGACGAGGTCTGAGAGTGAGTGTGTGTGTGTGTATACGTGTGTGTGTGTATACGTGTGTGTGTGTGTGTGTATACACGTGTGTGTGTGTGTGTGTGTGTGTATACATGTGTGTGTGTGTAAACGTGTGTGTGTGTGTATACGTGTGTGTGTATACGTGTGTGTGTGTGTATACGTGTGTGTGTGTCCTGTGTTGGTACCGTCGGTCCAGGCCTCGTGGATGGTAGCTTTCTGTCTGAACTTCTCAGCCAGGTGGTCTAGCCTCTCCAGACGCCTGATCTCATTCAGAAGCCACTCCTCATAGCCCTTCTCCGCCCCCTCCAGGGTGTGCCACGAGCCGTTGATGTCCTACACACACACACACACACACACACAGTCAGCCTCTGGGTGTCACTCAACCTCTGTGTGTGTGTGTGTGTGTGTATACATGCGTGTGTGTGTGTGTGTGTACATGCGTGTGTGTGTGTCGTGCACTCACAGACACCATGCGTCCCTCGGAGGGCATGAAGGCAGGTCTGTTGCTCAGCCTCAGCTTGGTCTGCAGGGTGTTGAAGTTGATCTCCAGCTGGCACTTCTCCTGCACCTTGGGGGGCTTGTGGACGCGGCGGTAGTCCCGGAAGTCCTCCAGCTTCTGCTGCATCTCCGCCATGGTCTTCTCTGGGGCGCGGTTCTCCAGCCAGGGGATAGTACGACGTATCCACTCCAGGAGCTGGAGGAGGAGGAGGCAGAGATAATGAGAGGAGGAGGAAGAGATAATGAGAGGAGGAGGAGGAGGAAGAGATAATGAGAGGAGGAGGAGGAAGAGATAATGAGAGGAGGAGGAGGAGGCAGAGATAATGAGAGGAGGAGGAGGAGGCAGAGATAATGAGAGGAGGAGGAGGAGGAGGAAGAGATAATGAGAGGAGGAGGAGGAGGAGGAAGAGATAATGAGAGGAGGAGGAGGAGGAGGAGGAAGAGATAATGAGAGGAGGAGGAGGAGGAGGAAGAGATAATGAGAGGAGGAGGAGGAGGAGGAAGAGATAATGAGAGGAGGAGGAGGAGGAGGAAGAGATAATGAGAGGAGGAGGAGGAGGAGGAAGAGATAATGAGAGGAGGAGGAGGAGGAAGAGATAATGAGAGGAGGAGGATACCAAGATAATAAGAGGAGGAGGAGGAGGAAGAGATAATGAGAGGAGGAGGAGACAGAGATAATAACAGGAGGAGGATACCGAGATAATAAGAGGAGGAGGGAGAGATAATAAGAGGAGGAGGAGGCAGAGATAATGAGAGGAGGAACAGGCAGAGATAATGAGAGGAGGAGGGAGAGTTTGGGGGTGAGGTTGGAGAGGGTGAGAGGAGGGGAAAGAGAGAAGAGACAGGGTGAGAGGAGGAAGGAGGAGAAAAAGGTAGAGGAGGACAGTAGGAGAAAAGTAACAGGTTGTTGTCAGGAAACAGGAAGTACATACTGACAGGAAGAGGAGTCAGGAAACAGAAAGTACATACTGACAGGAAGCGAAGTCACAAAACAGGAAGTAAAGGACCAGAAATTAGACCATTACTTACATCACTGGCCAGCTTCTCATAGTCCTCCATCAAGTGTTCATTCTCCTGGTTGACAGCCAGCACCTTGCAGATACGATTGGCTGCCGTCTCGGCCTATCACAGAGCAGGGTGGTCAGTACTGCACACTGATTGGTTGTTGAGGTTGGTTAGCTAATCCACTCCCAGCTGAGATTGGACGAGTGAGTGAGTTGTCACAATGCAGTCAAACCATAAACTCTTTTAGTAACAAATCTAAAAACATCCCATAATACCAAACTCAAACTGTCACACAGGTGCTCCATTTGGCATGGCTTCCGTCCTCTAAAGCTAAGACCAGCTCCACAAACTGGGTGAGCACACAAACACCACACACGAGCAGTGATAACACACCAAGTTATAGAACAGTATCATTATACAAATAAGGAAAAACTGTGCACAAGCTCACACAAAATGGTAATATAAACGTAAAAATTATATATCAAATCTTAGGCCACATGCTAGGGCTGTTGATGGTTAGTCTAGCAGTGTGTGTGTGTGTGTGTTTCAGGTTCACTGTGTGTGTGTGGTAAAGCTACATGCTTCCTCTATGAAACACAGGAGCAGTCAGTTACTGTTGAGCTTCTCTGCTGTCCTCAGCTGTCGTCTGTAACTACCGTGTCTCTGGAACAGAGACGACCTGCTCACAACCAGCACCAACACACATGAACACAGCAGAGCTAGTCCTACCATGATCACATGAACACAGGAGAGCTAGTCCTACCATGATCACATGAACACAGCAGAGCTAGTCCTACCATGAACACAGCAGAGCTAGTCCTACCATGATCACAGGAGAGCTAGTCCTATCATGATCACATGAACACAGGAGAGCTAGTCCTATCATGAACACGATACTGAACACATGAACACAAGAATACAACAGTATATAGACATCCGTACAGGTATAACATGACAGTATGTATGCTAACGGTGTTAAACAGATGAAGAGGGGGTTTGACCAGACATCACCAGTGTTTCCCACTACAGCCAGAGTAAGAGTCAGCATATTTTTCCATTTCATGTGTTTAAACGGTTCTGTTTTGGGAAGCACTGCTGATGCCCACCAGGAGGGGGCAGTGTAGAGACAGACAGGAACAGGAAGTCAGTGTTGCTAGGGGGGGTGTCCTGCAGCATCAGCACCTCTGTGACATCACTCTGCGTACGAACACTCTGGAACCTGGAGTATCCTCTTGTGTACTAGGGGTGGTTGTGTGTACTAACATCTGGTTATGTGTACTAAGGCTGGATCTATGTACTAAGTTCAAGTTCAAGTCTTTTATTGTCAGATGCACAGACACAACACAGGGTCAGACTGGGCACTGAAATTCTTAGGACAAGACAACTAGTTCTGTTTACTAAGATCTAGTTATGTGTACTAAGATCTGGTTCTGTGTACTAACGCTGGTTCTATGTACTAAGGCCTAGCCTAGTGCTACTGTAAATGTATCAAACACTTGTAGATATTCTCTGTAGGACTGTTAGACTTGTATCTAGACTGGTCTTCTCTGTGGGCTACAGAGTCTGAGAGCGTGTGACAGCTGGGGGTATGGACACACAGGGGGGGGGGGGAGGTCTGCTGTGAGGTCTGCTGTGAGGTCTGCTGTGAGGTCTGCTGTGAGGTCTGCTGTGAGGTCTGCTGTGAGGTCTGCTGTGAGGTCTGCTGTGAGGTCTGCTGTGAGGTCTGCTGTGAGGTCTGCTGTGAGGTCTGCTGTGAGGTCTGCTGTGAGGTCTGCTGAGCAACACCCCTCCAGCCAGGAGAGGCAGCCCACCAGCCGAACAGACCTGTGATGTCACAGGGGGCGGAGGGTGCGGGGGAGAGAAGGAGGCGTGTGATTGGCCGGTGAGCGCTCACCTTCTGGGCGCCGGAGAAGGCGTGATAGAAGCAGGAGACATAGGTCATGATGGCCTTCTCATCAGGCCTCAACGTCCCCACGATGTCTATACCCACCACAGCAGGACAGAGGGGAGAGAGAGAGAGACAGAGAGAGACAGAGAGAGACAGAGAGAGAGAGAGAGAGAGAGAGGGGGGAGGAGAGAGACAGAGAAGCGGTGAAGCCAAGCGACCCATAGCAGTGTGTCCTCCCCACAGTGAGCTGGGGAGTATGTGAGAGGAAGACTGGTTGGGAGGGAAGGAGGGAGGGGGGGTATGGAATCCATGACGACGAGCCCCCTCCCGCTCCGATGGAGGTCTGTTCCCCAGGGACCCCAGCGATGTGAGGGTTGGGACCCCCCCCTTCACACACACACACTTGGTTTTGTTGATGATATGTGTTTGGAAATACCATCCAGCTGGTAAAAGCGGTAAGACTGATCTAGCCTGAGAACTAGTTATTCTGCTCACACACACACACACACCTTCTCCTGAGACTATGCACACCAACAACTCCTTAATGAATATGAAAATAATAAAAAAAACAGCAGCTTGGAAAAACAAGACGCGTCAGCAGGTTTCCTGACTGGAGCGCCCTGGGGAGGGGGGGCAGGTCTACACCCTAACAGTCCTACCCTACTACAGGGCCGGGTCTACACCCTATCAGTCCTACCCTACTACAGGGCCGGGTCTACACCCTAACAGTCCTACCCTACTACAGGGTCAGGTCTATACCCTAACAGTCCTACCCTACTACAGGGTCAGGTCTACACCCTAACAGTCCTACCCTACTACAGGGTCAGGTCTATACCCTAACAGTCCTACCCTACTACAGGGTCAGGTCTACACCCTAACAGTCCTACCCTACTACAGGGTCAGGTCTATACCCTAACAGTCCTACCCTACTACAGGGTCAGGTCTACACCCTAACAGTCCTACCCTACTACAGGGTCAGGTCTACACCCTAACAGTCCTACTCTACTACTAGGTCGGGTCTACACCCTAACAGTCCTACACACATGCCAATAACAGGAACAGTGTGTGTGTGTGTGTGAGGGAGGGAGGGAGGGAGCAGGTGTGTGTGTGTGTATGAGCAGGTTTCTCCCAGCCCAACCAGTTTCCGATAGCGCCCAAGCCATGCTGGAAAGAGGACCAGGAGAGGGGGGCAGTGGAGGGCGGCTGCCCAGGAGAGGGGGTTAGTATCTGGGCAGGGCTTGGCAGGGTGGGGGCTGGGTACCTTCTGGGCCCCAGAGAAGGCATGGTAGAAACTGGACACATAGGTCATGATGGCTTTCTCATCTGGACGAGCTGTGTTCACAATGTCTGCAGGGAAACACAGTTACACACAGACTGGGAGGACGCACACACACACACACGGCTCACACGGGACAGTTATTTAGACAGGGGAATCACACACACCTGAGATGCACAATACATTTACATGCAAGACACACACACACACACACACACTGTGACAGAGATGGGGGGGTAGAGAACACAATGGTATCAGGGAACGTTGGGGGAGGGAGGGATGGTGTTCGGGGGTTGAAAGGTCAAGATTGGGAGTGAAAGTGAGTATGTGTGACAGCAACTCATCCACCTGTTGAGGGTCAAAGGTCGTACTGGGGGTAGCTACCGTGTGGTTACACCACGGTCGAGCATCATAACATCTTACCACATCACAGACACACACACCTTATTTCAACACACATACTGCTCATACACCACAACTCTCTCTCTCTCTCTCTCTCTCTCCCTCTGTGTAGAGTCCGTACCTTCTGCATCTAACATCTTGGGGATGTCCAGGTACTTCTCAGCCACCTCGAACGCGTTGTTCAGGTTGGTCACAGGGTCGTCCTGCACAGCCAATCACAGCTTCAGAATACACATAAACCACCAGTGTGTGTGAGTGTGTGTGTGTGCGTGCGTGCGCTGACCTTTCTGAGCTTGTCGTAGTCGATGAGTTCAGGTCTGTGTCTGTGGATCAGAGCGTTGAAGGCCAGACCATCCTTCCAGCTGGAGAGGGAGGGAGGGAGGGGACCAGAGGAGGTTAGTGTTGAATAGAACAGTTGTGTGTTTCACCAGCAGGGGGCAGCCTGTCTCTCACAGTGCGTGTTGTATCTGTATGGGAGGAGGCTGGGGGGAGGTGTGTGGAGTGTTGGAAGGTGTGTGGAGAGGATACCTGATGTGGAAGTTCTGCACATTGACGTTCTTGTAGGGAGCAGTCTTCCTCTGACACCACAGCAGCAAGCCCTCCTTAGCAGACGTCTCTGAAGGACAGAGGAGGAGGGGAGGGTTAGGAGAGGAGAGGAGGGGAGGGGAGAGGAAAGGAAAGGAGGAGAGGAAGGGAGTTTGACTCACCTTCCACAGAGATGTCCTGGATAGCAAAGCGCAGGATGATGGTCCAGATCATTCCCAGGGTCATCTTGGCGTTCCCGTCCACGATTTCTGACCAGAGGACAGGGTTCAGAGGTCAAAAGGTGACCACAGCTCACATGTGTACAATAACATAACACATTCACTGTGTCTATATCCAGTCTACATACATTGTGTGTCTACATCCAGTCTACATATGCATTAATATACGCGATCACGAGCAGGAGAGTGCGTGCGCCGGAAACTCGAAGGTTTACTGAATCCTAATGTGCTTGATTCAGACGGCCTGTGTTTGCACTAAGTCTCCTGAAGAGCCTGCAGAAACAGCCCCTATGGAATCCACACACATCAAGCACACTATCTACACTGCTTATCTGAGTTTCAACTGACAATCCAGAGATGTTTGGGAGGGTGAGAGATGAGGGAGAGAGGGTCAGATAGAGACACAGGTGCACAGCCACACACTCAGTCATCCAGCCAGTCAGCCATATACGGAGCTAGCTCAGGTATGTTATGTATCCTGACCCAGATTCCATGGATACTGCAGCTCGAGAGATCAGCTCTTTATCTCTCTCTTTCCACGTCTCTCTCCATCTCTCCCACTGGCACATACCACTCTCTCTCTCCCTTCCCTCTCCTTTCTCTCCCTGACCTTCGTGTGTGTGTGTGTGTAGGTTCTAGGGTCTCCTATAGGTCAGTGTCTGTGGGCGGAGCTCTCTGTCATGGTGCAGGAATGAGGGGCGGAGCCAAACCTGCCATTTGTCATGACTGCCCAGAGGAAAGGTCAGCGTCCCACACACACCATCACAAGTTCATGTGCATGTGGTGGTGTAAGGGTGTGCATGTGTGTTTGTGGGTGTGTGGTTGTGTGAATGTTCTGAGCGTCATGCATGCATGCGTGTGTGCGTGCGTGTACTGACCTTCTGCTCCGATAGACACCAGCTTGACACCCTTGCTGGTGATGAAGTACAAAGCTTTGTTCACGTTGTTGATCTTGTGGACCCTCATCTTGCCTCTCTCTGGCTTGGGTAACCGTTCACCTGCACACACACACACCCACGTTACAACACACACTGTACAAACAGACTTGCACCACACATATGAAGACATGTAGACTTGTGTCAAACACACACACACGCACGATACTGAAGCGACAAAAAATAATTTTCCACAACTCATCAGAACAGCCATCAGAGCAGCTCCAGTTAAAGTCACAACAGTGCACACACACACACACACATCACCAGATCAGGATGTTTACTGTCAGTCTAATCTGTGTGTGTGTGTGTGTGTGTGTCTCCTACCTGAGATGACCTCCAGCAGCAGCATGAGTTTCAGACCATCTCTGAAGTCCTCCTCGATGTTCTCAATCTGCGTGCCTGCCTTTCTCAGGTGGGAGTTACACCAGGCTGTAAAGGTCTGCACACGCACACACAAACACACACAGAGGAAGTGATGTCAGAGAGGGAGCACCACACAGGAAGAGGCAGACAGGAACAGGAAACCACCTCAAAGCAACCGACTATAAGTGAGTACGGACTTAGTAAGGAACTGATGCTGGGCAGAGCGACCAGGCTGGGGGCAGAGCGACCAGGCTGGGGGCAGAGCGACCAGGCTGGGGGCAGAGCGACCAGGCTGGGGGCAGAGCGACCAGGCTGGGGGCAGAGCGACCAGGCTGGGGGCAGAGCGACCAGGCTGGGGGCAGAGCGACCAGGCTGGGGGCAGAGCGACCAGGCTGTGGACAGAGCGACCAGGCTGGGGGCAGAGCGACCAGGCTGGGGGCAGAGGACGTGTTCTCCTCAGAGCCCAAACACTGTTTTAGTTCTGTCAAGTTGCCGCAGCGCCACGGGGCCCTCGTGTGTCCTGAGTCAGCTGGTGCTGAGGCCGTTTCTGCTGTGGTGGAACAGGGAACACTTCCTGTTCCTGGAGCAAGGTTACGACTGCCCCGCCCTGCCCTGCCCAGCCCCCCTCCTCCACTCAGCCTTCCCCAATCCCGTCACTCACAACAAACTTGATTCCAAACGTCAACCAGGATCAGTCTGTCCTGCCCCCCCCCCCACACACACCCCCTCCCCTCCCCCCCAGGGTGTGTGTTAGGATGTGTGTTGCCGTGGCGGTATGATAACATTATGACAGTGAGGCGGGCTGCCTCCCTGCCCTGCCCTCATAGGGACACAATGGGGCCATTGAGCCTCTAGATAATGACTCCCTTCAACCCCCCAGGCCTGCACCAGCCCCCCGCTCCAACACACACAGAGGGGGACATAGGGCCAGGACAACAGAGGAGGTAGGAGGGGGAGAAGGATGAGAGGAGAGGGGGTGCAGGATGAGAAGGGGAGAGAAGCGAGGGAGGGAGGGGAGGTGAGGAGAGGTCCACAAACAAACAGTGTGGTTCTAAACAATGACTACTCCTGCCCCCCGCTCCCCCGCTCCCCCGCACACTATTCATGTCCCTCCCTCTGGACTGGACTACACACACACACACACACCGCACTGGGAGGAGAGAGAGGGAGTGATAGAGATTAAGAAGTGTGCGTGTGTGTTGTTAGAAAGGACCAGCTGAGACATGCAGGTCTCCAGAGACTGCAGAACTGTGTGCAACATCAAGTCACCAATGGTTGATTATGTGAATATTGCGGCACACAGTTATGATGTCATCACAAACCAGGTCAAGGTTTGGGTGTGTATGTCCCCCCCTTGCTGACAGCTCTACCCCAGTAGAGGACGAGGAGCATCACAGTGTTTTGGGTGGGTAGAGGAAAAGGTGGTTTACCTGCATTTCTCAGCTAGTTTCCAGTCTGGTTAAACTGTTAGCATTCCAACTCCCCCAGTAGCTATAACTCTTCTCGTCAGCCCCAACAGAGAGGGCTCTGCTGGCCTCGACCTCTGACCTCTACCAGGCCCCTGGGTGCCAGGGGTCAGAGGTCAGAGAGACTCCTGAGGGACGGTCGTTCGTCTGTTTGCCGACACACACACACACACACACACACACACACACACACACACACCTATCCACCACTCCCTGGACAAAAATGTCAAGGACATAACAGCCTACCGCCTACACACACGCCAAAAATCCATCTCTACACACACACACACACACACACACACACACATCTTCTACCATCTACACATTCCACATGATCACACACACACTTAGTAAAGTAAGTCAAATGTTCCCTGAGCATACACACACACATGAACACATCTTCCTGTGTGACACATGAACACATCTTCCTGTGTGACACATGAACAGGTAAGGGCGTGGCCGCAGACAGCCCCTGGACAGACGGACACTGGCGACAGCACATCCACTCCACATTCACTGGATGGCTCCACTGTGTGTGTGTGTGTGTGTGTGTGTGTGTGTGTGTGTCCAATCAGTGAGATGACTCTCGCCATCTAGTATCTGCATGCTTGTCTCACACACACACACACACACACACACACACACACACACACACACAAACACTCTGGTGAGCTCATTCTGGCCACCAAGTGTTATTTTAAACTCACCAACACACACACACACACACGCTCGGGTTATTTGACATGTTCAAACTGTATCACACACACAGTTCTCACGGTTGCACAGCCTGTAGCTAGGCAGGCAGAAACATGCAGACTAAAAGCTTTACAAGGAATTCCTAATACCAGGCATGTCTGCTACTAGTGGTTACGCCACTGGTACAGGCTTGTAGCTACCTTACACAGCAGCTACATGCTAGCACCTAGTTACACAGCTAGCTCCTACATGCTAGCACCTAGTTACACAGCTAGCTTCTACATGCTAGCACCTAGTTACACAGCTAGCTCCTACATGCTAGCACCTAGTTACACAGCTAGCTCCTACACGCTAGCACCTAGTTACACAGCTAGCTCCTACATGCTAGCACCTAGTTACACAGCTAGGTCCTACATGCTAGCACCTAGTTACACAGCTAGCTAACCAACACGCTGTGCTCCAACCCAGTTTCATGTCGTTAAACGTCTGGCTGGTGTGGCGCGCGCACACAAACTCCAATTAGCCAGGGCTGACGGCCCGACAGTGTTTGTCAGACGCCCCATTGTCTAACACCCGCCCACACGGACACACACCCCCACACACCCCCCCACACAAAAACAGGTAGTTCATTGTCTGTGACCTACACAGACTAAACTATTTCAGTAGCTCTTTAATTGCATTTTCACACACCCCCACACACACACTCTCCTAGTAAAGGAAACAGGCTTCCTGGCTTTACCGGTCACTCCCTGAGATCAAGGTGTCTCTGGACATTCCACCCACAAACTAGGTTCCATTCTAGAACACTCACAATCCATTCCAGAATCAGATGTATCCATTCTAGAATCTCTGCAGCCCCTTCTGCATTGGGCCCATGCTGCAGGCTGGTACAGACAGAGGTGTGTGTGTGTGTGTGTGTGTGTAGGGGAGAGGAGGAGGGTGGCTTGTTGCTGAGGTCGCTGTGTATTCTTATTACCCTGTCAAGTCAGGGCAGGTGATCATTACCACAACACACACACACCGTGCACCACCCCCAAACACACACACACCGTGCACCCCCCTAAACACACACTTCATGTGCTGACAGGCAGCCAGTGAGAACAGAACAGTTTCTCACCCATAAGCAGTTCTGAGACACTGAGCTGTGGTTGTGTGGCCTAATCAGACTGACAGCTCACTAATAATATCCTGGTGTAACAGCTGAGGAAGAGGTGAGTGAGAGGACGAGAAAGAAGAGAAGGTGGGGGGGGGGGGAGAGAAAGAGGGGGGGGGGTATTGTTGATGCATGAAGGTAACAGGAGAACTGGCCGTGTGCAGAGATGTAGAGAGGAAGAGGTTGGGGGTGAAGAGGTTGTAAAGAGGTGCCCTCTCTCTCTCACACACACACAGTGCTTACGAGGAATGAGTTATAATGGCCTGATCTTGCTTTTGAAGTCTCTGTAGACAGGGGGCAGATTTGGGACTACAGACCCAACGGTAGGAGGGGAGGAGGAGATGAGGAGAGGAGGAGATGAGGGGAGGAGGGGGGAGATCTCTGTGTTTGTTTGTTGATTGATGTATGCAGCTTCCTGTCTTTGTGAGCTGCACCACCAGGCTCTGGTTTCACTGAGGAGGCCTCGTGTGTGTTAACCCTGTCAGCACCGCATGCTGGGGTCAGCTTACACACACAAGATGGGAGTGCAGCAGCAAGACATTCTGGGTGACTGTCTGAGACACAGCTTCCTAGCACTGTGTCCAGCCTGACAGCCCTCCAGAGGACAGCCCTCTTCTCTGCTGGGTTACAGCACAGGCCGCTGTCGTTGCACCACAGCCGGCGTGTGGAGGTTGTAGGGAGGTTGCTGTGTCAGAGCATTGTGTCAGACGGTATCTGGAGGAGCACTGGTCTGCCGTCCTCAGAGACAGACAGAGACAGAGAGATGGAGGGAGGGAAGGAGAGAGAGATGGATAGAGAGAGACGGACGGAGGGAGGGATGACGTTTAAGGGAGGAGAGGGTATGAAAGGAATGAGGAAGGTGAAAGGAGAGAGAGATGAGAGGAGGGAGGTGGAGAGGGCAAGGAGAGATGTTAAGAGGAATGGATGTCATCTAAATTAAGAGCATGAGAGCAATGTGAAGAATGCCAAATATGTCCTTCCTCTCCCCTCCCTTGCTTTCTTCGTCATTAGAGAGCGGAGATAGAAAGATATGAGGGAGGTATGGAGAGAGAGAGAGAGGGGGGGGGGGAGAGAGAGACAGAGGGGAGAGAGAGACAGAGGGGAGAGAGAGACAGAGAGAGACAGAGGGGAGAGAGAGACAGAGAGGAGAGAGAGACAGAGGGGAGAGAGAGACAGAGAGAGAGACAGAGACAGAGACAGAGACAGAGAGAGAGAGAGAGCGAGAAAGAGAGAGAGAAAGAGACAGACAGACAGTCAGACAGAGAGAGAGAAACTTCTGGCTTGTTTCTCCTGTCCCGTCTCTCCATGTCTCTCTTCCTCCTTCTCTACATCTTCCTCCTTCTCTCTCGCCTTTCTCTCAATATGTCATCACCCCATCACTTCCTGCTCACTCTGGCCAATCAGCAGCCTCCAAATCAACTTCCTGTCTGAGAAAGCGCGGGACAGGATGTGGGGATGGGAGGATGTTATATCCGTGCCTTCGCATCCAGGAAGTGCACATGGCACCTTAGTAGCTAAATGAAGCGTTGGTGGAGACAGTCGACTTTCCACCTCCCCTCACTCGCAGCAAACACAGTAGGGGTTCTACAGCGAGTGTCCTGACTCCAGTTAGATGAAAACTACAACAGTCCTGGTTATAATGTAACCAACAAACGCCTTCGCTGCACATCACTCGTCATATAAAGACTTTAGAGTCATAAACGCTTGGTTTTAGAGTGCTGTAAGGAAACCACACACAACTAAATGACTGATAAACTAATAAACTCAGAACTCCAGGTCTAAGGTGAGAGGTCATATTGGGATAAGTTCTCTGACTGTTCTAGAACAGAAATGACTTGTCTAACAGCCCTGGAAGTATTAAGTACTTATTTATATTCTACAAGCAGGAAACCACCGTTATCGTCTTGCCCCAATGCTGGCATCGTTTTATCAAGAAACTGATTCCTCTCAGAAATAGATCTGCCACTCCCTGGAAACTGTCGGACTTTGACTGTTAGACAAATCTCTATCGGCAGTCTGAAAGGACCAATCACACCCTGGATAGGCATTCCATTCCAGGAAGCACCATTCCAATCCAATCAGATTGGTCCGTGTGAGGGAGGAAAGTTCCAGAATATACAACCCAGCCTTCAGACGTCTCAGAACTGAGGTGTGTGTCTGGTCATTTCCTCCTGTCAAACTATCTTCTCATCTCCTGCGGTGATTAACGAGGGGCTGGCTTATAAAGAAGTATTTTTGCCAAGGAGACGCTTTCCCGAGGCGTTCCAGCGGTTCTGATCACTTTCAGAGAACATGGCGGATGTAAACACAGCCTTTTCAGGAAGGAAGATAAGAAGCAGACACACTAAATATGTGGTCTGCTGGCTCTGATCAGCCTGTTCCTACCTCCCTATCCTGCCTCCCTCTCCTGCCTCCCTATCCTGCCTCCCTATCCTGCCTCCCTCTCCTGCCTCCCTCTCCTGCCTCCCTCTCCTGCCTCCCTCTCCTGCCTCCCTCTCCTGCCTCCCTATCCTGCCTCCCTCTCCTGCCTCCCTCTCCTGCCTCCCTCTCCTGCCTCCTGTCCTGCCTCCTCATCTCATCTCCTACCTCCTCCTCTCCTCCTACTTCTTATCCTGTTGAAATGCAGGAAGCATGACACCAGATTAGGGAACAAACAGCCATTAAATGTAATAAACAGAATTGTATTTCAGTTTTTCTACTTTAGTCCCAAATACAGAGAGACAGACACACACACACACACACACACACGAGAGGTGTGAGCTGACAAGGCCTTAAACAGATTCTTAAAATGGAGGTGCGAGTATGACCCAACAGACTGAGACACTTCCCTGTAGTACAGGAGGGAGGGAGGGAGGGAGGGAGGGAGAGAGAGAGGGAGAGAGGGAGAGAGGGAGAGAGGGAGAGAGGGAGAGAGGGAGAGAGGGAGAGAGGGAGAGAGGGAGGGAGGGAGGGTGGGTAAAGGGCCCAGGCTGGATTTGAACCCAGGCCACTGCAGTAAGGCCTGAGCCTGCGTTGTGCGCACATGTATCGGCCCCCACCCTGCCTGCAGAACAGCCCCAGCCCTCCATATCAGCCTCTCACAGTACCAGACACCTCCAACAGAGAAGGTTTCCTTCCAGCCCCCTCCACCCCTCTCTCTCTCTCTCTCTCTCTCTCTCTCTGACCTTTGATAAAGCGCCGCCACACCGCCCAGTGAACACAGTGAAGCCACACCAGCCTCTCTGGCTGGCAAACACACACACACACACACACACACACACACACGACAGGGAGGGGCTGCCAACCTGCCAGATTAGCTCATGTGTAAACTTCCTGCTGCGTGTTTTTAAGTGTGCGTGTGACTCAGCGAGGACTGAGGAACAGCATGAATGGAATCAGTCACCGTAATAACCATGATGACAAGTCGTTTCAGCGTACACACACCTGCCGGTCCCGATGCCACGCCTGCCACAGGCGTCAGCAGGAAGGATGGGTCCCATTCCACACACCCATCTAAAGCACTGTCTACAGACCCATCTGAAGCACTGTCTACAGACCCATCTGAAGCACTGTCTACAGACCCATCTGAAGCACTGTCTACACACCCATCTGAAGCACTGTCTACAGACCCATCTGAAGCACTGTCTACAGACCCATCTGAAGCACTGTCTACACACCCATCTGAAGCACTGTCTACACACCCATCTGAAGCACTGTCTACAGACCCATCTGAAGCACTGTCTACAGACCCATCTGAAGCACTGTCTACACACCCATCTGAAGCACTGTCTACAGACCCATCTGAAGCACTGTCTACACACCCATCTGAAGCACTGTCTACAGACCCATCTGGTACCAACAGCAGTGGATGGTGTGATAATGACGTTAAGTCATTAAGAAATGCTTTTAGGGTACAGGGGGGTTTCGAACCTGCAACCTCCACCGAGCTGTAGCTTCCTGTGGATGTCTGCAGGCCTGTTTGGGGCCGAGGTCCGCGGTGGTCAAACCGCCCCCCCCCCCACCACCACCACCGCTAGAACGCTAATGCTGCTGTGCTAGCACACTAACGCTAAACTAAAACCACTCACCCGGGGAAACAGGAAGTTATTAAGCAAAAAGGAAGCAGAAGTTTGTCAGAAAACCATTTTCTGATGAGGACATGGAAACCACAAAACATTCCAGAAGGGTAACTGCGGTGGCACGACAGGGTCCACATATGAACAAGCCTCTCGGTTTCAGTCTACAACACAAGACAGACGGTCTCTCTTGACTAAGAAGATTGAAAGAATGACATCCAAAACCTTCCGGAAAGATCTTCCAATCGTGCAATACAAACTGCAGAACCAACACCAGTCAGCCCAGTCCAAGCACATCCAAAAGTCGACTGGTTAGGGTTTAGCACGGTCATCTTAACTTGGTGGCTCCATTAACCCCCAGTAAGATGAGGAGGAGGAGGAGGAGGAGGAGGGAGAAGGAGGAGAAAGAAGGAGGAGAGGGCAAGCACCAGGTCTCATAAACCAGGCCTCCACTCCTGCGTTGAAGAGAGTGTGTCTGCACTCTGATATGGTAGGAACCCTGACATTTGTGGAGTGTGTTTCACCATCTGAACATGCTTCTGCCTTACAGGGCCGTGTGTGTGTAGGAGCGTGACATTTCCCCAGCTTTAGCCCTTCATTCCTCACATTCCCTTTGAGGCAGGAGTGGGCAGTCTGGTGCTCATCTGCTCCTGATCCTCCACACACACACACACACACACACACACGTCTGGCCTAAATATGGGAAGACATCTCACACGCCTCATGGTGAGTCTTGGTGCAAACACAAAAAAAAACTGTCAGATTGAGAATGTGTGTGTGTGTGTGCGCGCGTGTGTGACAATGTGACCAAACGAGTAGGGCAGGCCAGCCCGGTAGACAGCACAGTCACATTAACCTCCTCTTCCTGTTGCTGCTCGCTCGCTCGCCCGCCCGCCCGCCTGCTCTCTTTGCCTTTTAAGGCAACACAGTTAACGGCCTGTCACCATGGCGATGACGTAACAGCAAACAAGGTTCCCCCCACGGCACACTGAGTACACACACACACACACCTGCTCTCAACACACACACACACACACACATTTTCTGTCGTTGAAAGCACCTGGTGGAAGCCACACCTGTGGTGGCTGTTCACACGTCCCTGGGTCCACAGCCCCCCCACAGGCTCCGTTTGTTCTCTACTGGAGGAATGTGAAACACTACCTCCTCCTCCCCCCTCTTCCTCGCTCTCACCTTTCCTCCCCCCCTCCCTCGTTGGGGGCTTCCTATGAGCCAGCAGAAACAGGAGAGTGACAGACAGAGAGAGAGAGAGAGAGTGACAGACAGAGACAGACAGACAGACAGACACAGAGACAGAGACAGAGAGAGAGACAGACAGAGAGAGAGACAGAGAGAGACAGAGAGAGAGAGAGAGAGACAGAGAGAGAGAGACAGAGAGAGACAGAGAGAGACAGAGAGAGACAGAGAGAGACAGAGAGAGAGAGACAGAGAGAGACAGAGAGAGACAGAGAGAGAGAGAGAGACAGAGAGAGACAGAGAGAGACAGAGAGAGAGATCGACGTATTGAGCTACTGGAGTACAAACACCATCTGCAACTTCCTGCCTTGGGAAGGTCCCTGAGCTGGGTGACTGTTCAACACTGCCTCTTCAGCTCTATGTGTGTGTGTGTGGCCTGAAATACCCCTCCATAGGAAGGTTGGGAGGAAGTGAGGGGAGAGGGGGAGGGGGAGGAGGAGGGGAGGAGGAGGGCTTGTAAACGGTCTGAGAGTCCAGACTGACGCTGCTGTTTGTTCCTCTGTGTTTCCGCTTCCAGATGACACACACACCTCCAACACACACACCAGAGGTTACCCGGCCCTTTATGACTGACTCACTGCCCTATTCCTGTGTGACACACCCTGACACACACACACACACACACATTCAAACAGATACCTAAGCAAATCATCACGCAAATGACCGATCGTGATTGACTCAAATCAAGATCACAAGGCAGTGGGTGGCAGAGGGAGGGGGAGGAGCAAATTGGAGGCAGTGATATAGAGGCCGAGAGAGTACAAGGCTGAAGACCCAGAATGCTGTAGTGCCACCAAGGCAACCATCCCCCACCCCAGGGGGCTTCCCTGCCTAAGACAAGCTACATGTCATCAACACATGTACTTATACCTCCCCCCCACCCTCTCCCCCTCTCCATCGAGGGTAAGTGGATTCCATACACGAGGGGGGGGGGGGGGGATCCCGGGGTCAGATAAGCGTAATCCTCTCTAAATGACTTTCACAAAACTGCCACCCCCCGCCCTCCAGAGTGGTTCAGTCCAGACTAAGTAGACACTGATATGTCTCATCCTGCTGGACTGAACCACTTTCTCCTTCTGTACAACAACACCATCCACAAACACCACTTAGAGAAGCAGTACATCAAGTTTATACCCTCCTTCTGCTTAACAGCCGACACAGTGACTATCTTAAGTACCTGTACAGTAAAGCCAGGGCTTTTACTGACTGTTCCCACTAACCCTAACCCTAAGCTGTGTAGGGAAGAGTATTTATAGATCAGAATGGATCGATATCTGTGTTTGGCTGGAACAGAGAGAGACAGACACAGACAGACACAGAGAGACACAGAGAGACACAGAGAGACACAGAGAGACACAGAGAGACACAGAGAGACACAGAGAGACACAGAGAGACACAGACAGACACAGAGAGACACAGAGAGACACAGACAGACACAGACAGACACAGAGAGACACAGAGAGACACAGACAGACACAGAGAGACACAGACAGACACAGACAGACACAGACAGACACAGAGAGACACAGACAGACACAGAGAGACACAGAGACACAGACAGACACAGAGAGACACAGAGAGACACAGAGACACAGAGAGACACAGAGAGACACAGACAGACACAGAGAGACACAGAGAGAGGGAAAGAGAGAGAGAGAGGGGGAAGAGAAAGAAAACTTTACTCCTCACAGCACATCTCTCTCATCTACATTTAGTCATTTAGCAGACGCTCTTATCCAGAGCGACTTACAGTTAATACATGGACATTCCCCTGAGGCAAGTAGGGTGAAGTGCCTTGCCCAAGGACACAACATCATTTGGCAAGTCGGGAATTGAACCGGCAACCTTCAGATTAATAACCCAATTCCCTTAACGCTCAGCCATCTCAGCCCTCCATTTCAGCCCAGAGAGACCAGCAGCTTGGTCCACTAACAGATGCAGGATGGTGCCGGCTTTACACTGTGACATCATCACTAACAGATGCAGGATAGTGCCGGCTTTACACTGTGACATCATCACTAACAGATGCAGGATGGAGCCGGCTTTACACTGTGACATCATCACTAACAGATGCAGGATAGTGCCGGCTTTACACTGTGACATCATCACTAACAGATGCAGGATAGTGCCGGCTTTACACTGTGACATCATCACTAACAGATGCAGGATGGAGCCGGCTTTACACTGTGACATCATCACTAACAGATGCAGGATAGTGCCGGCCCCCACACTGTGACATCATCACTAACAGATGCAGGATAGTGCCGGCCCCCACACTGTGACATCATCACTAACAGATGTAGTATAGTGCCGGCTCCTGCCAGCCTCTGACATGCTCGGTACCAACGCCGTCCGTGCCCTGCCAAGACGACCAATCAGCTGTTAGCTGTGATGTCACCGCTGCAGAGTGGAGACACCACTGGCCGGCCGGCTGTACAGAGAGACACAGACACTCTTTGTTATCTGGTCGACTCTGGGCTGTGGTCAGAGAGACTAGTTCTGTTCCAGAGGCTTCCCTGACTCCCTACAGCCTGACTGGAAAGATGGACCTCCCTAAGAGTGTGTGTGTGTGTATCTGTGTGTGTGTGTGTGTATCTGTGTGTGTGTGTGTGTGTGTGTGTGGGGGGGACCCAGCTCTGGGCTGCACCGTCCTCAGACTGCGCGAGGCCAGAAACACCATCCAGCCCCCATCCTAAAAAAAAAGGCTGCCCTCCTACGGCAGCAGCGATATCCTCTTACAAACATCCTTTTGTTTGAACATGTACTCTTAAGACTCTCCAAGACAGCCGCACAATGACCCAAGGACGGACAGAGAGAGGCAGACAGACAGAGAGACAGACAGACAGACAGAGAGAGAGAGAGAGAGAGAGCGTGTGTCTTGGTTTATCTGCGTTGCCAGTGTGAGGGGTGAAACCTTGAGCAGATGAAGGTCTCTGGTCTCAGTAAATATTTAATAAAGTCCTGCAGCCTGAGGTTCATAACAGACATGGTGCTTCTGAGGGGGGGGGGGGGGGGTGGGGTGGGGAGTGTGCCTAAACATGCAGCTGAATATGTGTGTGTGTGCGCGCGCGCGTGTGTGTGTTGGGGTGGATAACATCCCAGTAGCCTTGTTACCTTCTTCCACAGTGCCCTACTCAACATCTCTTCAATAACACACACACACACACACACACACACACACACACACACACACACACACACACACACACACACTTCAAGGCCCAGCCTGTGTTTATTAAGGCCTTAGGAGGGGGGGGGGGGACTGTGTTTCTAGACTCTTTCATTCACAGTCTGGACACTAGGAACTAGGCTTGGCGGTTAGGGTCTAGGACCAGGGTTCCAGGGGTTAGAGGATGGAGATGTGGAGAGGAGGGACTGGGTGGAGGATGTGGGGGTTTTAATCCAGTCACAAGCAGGTTTGTGAATGAGACAAGCCTGCTCCAGATATCTGGCTGGGTGGAGGCGGGCTGGGGGTGGAGGTGTGGAGGCTGGGGGTGGAGGCTGGGGGTGGAGGTGTGGAGGCTGGGGGTGGAGGTGTGGAGGCTGGGGGTGGAGGTGTGGAGGATGGGGCTGGGGGTGTGGAGGCTGGGGGTGGCTGGCAAGCTGGGGCTGGAGAGGCTAGGAGGGTAGAGGCTGGGAGGCTGGATCTGCTTCTCCTGTGGCGTGTGACTGTCAGCCCTAAACCAACCATTCAACACTCAGCCAATCAGCCCCAAGAAGCAAGCCACACCCCCTCTGCCTGTCATTACATCATACCCCGAAGAGAGACCCTGATTGGATCTGGTGTCCATGTTGGCCAAACCCTTTCTTACTCTCTCTCTGTTTCTCTTTCCACTTACGAGACAGAAGAAAGCAGGGATGGGAGAGAGGAGTGGTGATGGAGGGAGGGGGAGGAGAGGATAAGCAAGACAGATGTTGACCTACTAACAGGAGGGGCTTCAGAGTAGGAGAGCAGATTAGGGACAGACAGACAGTGAGACAGACAGACAGACAGACAGACAGACAGACAGACAGACAGACAGAAAATTGTTGATCATATGAACAGACAAACAGCTCAAATAACACACAGTCTTTACACATGATCTGCCAAGAGAACAGAACATCTACAGCATACCAATCTGCTCCATCCTGTCCACAGACTGCATACACCAACATACCCAGTACAGGCACTGTAGCATGTTCTATCTGCAGTAGTTACATGACTGTAGCATGTTCTATCTTCAGTAGTTACATGACTGTGGCATGTTCTATCTGAAGAGTAGATCCTTGACTGTAGCTAGGTAGCTGGTTATTTATAGCAGCAGCAGCGAGCGAGCGAGCGAGCGAGCGAGCGAGCGAGCGAGCGAGCGAGCGAGCGAGCGAGCGAGAGAGAGAGAGAGAGAGAGAGAGAGAGAGAGAGAGAGAGAGAGAGAGAGAGAGAGAGAGAGAGAGAGAGAGAGAGAGAGAGAGAGAGAGAGAGAGAGAGAGAGAGAGAGAGAGAGAGAGAGAGAGAGAGAGAGAGAGAGAGAGAGAGAGAGAGAGAGAGAGAGAGAGAGAGAGAGAGAGAGAGAGAGAGAGAGAGAGAGAGAGAGAGAGAGAGAGAGAGAGAGAGAGAGAGAGAGAGAGAGAGAGAGAGAGAGAGAGAGAGAGAGAGAGAGAAAGAGAGAGATGGGAGGGAGGGAGAGAGAAGGATGCAGAGACAGAAAGAAGAGTGCAAGCTAGCAAAGCAAGTGAGAAATGGTACTAAAGTGAGAGAGATGGCGGGAGAGAGCGAGAGCGAGAGAGAGAGACCTTGTTCTGCTGTGACAGCTCTGGCCTCGGTCCTGAGAACTGTGCTGAGAAGCAGCTGACTGGACGGTCTGCTCTGGTGCTCTGGTCTGCTCTACTCTACTACCTTAAAAAGACACCAGCAGAGGCCAGGGGAGGCCTGCTACCACGGCGCAGGGCCCTATGCAGAGGGCTCTGGAAGTGAGGCTCAGTAAGTACACACTCTCACACACACACACACACACACACACACTCATATGAACTTGGCTTGAGAGGAACCTTTGTTTATTTAGATGAAACAATGTTCACCACTGAACCATGGCTAGCACGGCACCAGCAAGGTTGAAAATATTGAAACCCCACCCCTTAAATAATGCAACCCTCTCTCTCTCCCACACACACACACCTAAACACTCATTCCTTTCTCTGAAACGCCTGCAGAGCCTCAAGGGCACATGGCCTGACCTGGCAAGCACAACATGTAAACATTGTGCACACACACACACACACATTTCAGAGCCTGAGGTACTTCTAGTAAACATACCACACACTTCTGTAGATGTAAACCACAGGAGAACAAGCAAGAGAGCTGGCTGAATATTACACATCATTAGACTCCTGGAATTAAACAATCCTAAGTGTGTGTGTGTGTGTGTGTGTGTGTGTGTGATATGTTCATGGGCTTACTAGGCCAGACTTTGTGCCTTTGGGGCTTTGCAGGAGATTCAGTAAAGTCTGGAGTGTCAGTAGTAGATTACTTGTCGGAGGGAGAGAAGGGGGTGAAAGAGAGGGGGGGCGAGAAAGAGAGGGGGGGAAAGAGAAGTAAAGACGATGGGGGAAACAGACCGGAAGGAATGCCTGACACAGAAACACGTATATTCAGGCCTGCCCACCCCAAACATGGGGGGGGGGGGGGGTGGTAGACACCATCCCCTCCCAGGATGGGTACAAAACTGGGGGTGACACCCCTCCAGAAACACTGCCCCCCCCCTCCCTCCAGCACCACACAGGCCACATCTGCAGCCTGCCTGCCCCAAACCCCCTCTTCTTTTTCAGTCGGGCAAAAAAACAGGCACCCCGCCCCCATGGAGCCCCTCCCCTGGCCGGCTATAATGGGCCACAAATGGAATGTTTCCCCCGCATGCTCTAGCTGTGGGAGAAAAGAGAGAAAGGAAAGAAAGAAAGAAAAAGGGAGTGAGAGAAAAAGGGGGAGCGAGCGAGGGAGGGAGGGGGGGGGAGAGGAACCACATTCCATTCTGGTCGGTCCTCTCTTCTGTTTGCATGCCTAGCCGGCTAGCTGGCTAACTGACTGACTAGCTCGTTGACTGACTGACTGGCTAGCTAGCTAGCTGCCACACTAGCTGACTGGCTTATAGGCTGACAGATTGACTGTCTAGCTGACCAGATAGCTAGCTAGTAGGGGTGTAACAATATATTGTGGAACAATATATCGCAATACAAAGATTTTACAACATGTATCGTAGAGTTATGGCAATATTTTTACAATATGACGTCCGTTTGATCCTATTGGTTGAGCTACCAGCACGCGACCTACTCTGCACCTGTGTCATGGTTGCATTCATTGCATTCACAGAAATCACTTGAACTGAGTTACCTAAATTGTATGTACAACAAAGAAAATTATTGAAAATGTTTAATGTTTTGGAAATAAATCTGTTGATTGAATTTCAGTTTCATTTAAAATGTTGTTCAAAATATCGTGATACGTACTGTATCGTACACCCAGTATCATGATACGTATTGTATTGTGAGCTGAGTGTATTGTTACACCCCTACGAGCTAGCCAACTAAATGACTAGCTAGTCAGAATGAAGCTAGCTAGTCAGAATGAAGCTAGCTAACTGAATGACTAGCTTACTGACTGACTAGCTAACTGAATGACTCGCTAACTGAATGACTCGCTAACTGAATGACTCGCTAACTACCTGACTTGCAAACTACCTGGTTTGCCAACTACCTGGTTTGCCAACTACCTGACTCGCTAACTACCTGGCTTGCTAACTGAATGACTCACTAACTACCTGGCTTGCTAACTTGGGTTCCAGCCACGCAAGTAGTGGTTTCACCAAGAACTACAGTCTACAAAGCCGGCTGATGTTTCCCCTTAGATAAAGAGCTGGAATCTGTTTCTCTACAGGAGGAAGGAGAGAACAAACAGCCTGCCACACACACTGCCATGTACTGTGGACTGGGAGTGGCATGTTAAAAGGCCACTGATTGGCCGATAGTTTTTGTGTGATGGTGGGACTGATTACCTCATTGGGCAGAGCAGGACAGACCTGATAGGGCAGGTTAGGAGATTCCTGTCTCACTGTCTTCAACTGTAGGTCGTCTTCCCCTGATTGACACCCCAGAGCTCCTGAACTCTGAATATCCGTGTTTCACCAAACATTCACTTGGAATATTTAACTCTATTCTGACTGCATCATTGTGTGTAGGCTGTGGTCTCCTCTCTGCGTCACCGACAGTGTCTGGAGGAGGGGATCCCTCCCTCAACTGCTCCTCCCAAGGTTTCTAAACATGTTTTCCTGGAGTTTTACACCACAGTATTGTGAGTGTAAGTGAAGACCTCTGTGACACTGCTTGTTAAAAGGGCAGTACAAATAAAGCTTGATTCGGTTCCGACGACAGTTTCCGTGACTACCATTCCTCACGGCACAGTTCCAACATGTGTTCTTGGTTCTTGGAAGAGTGCCTCCAGACTCTTGTGAGTGTGAGACCAGGAAGTGTGGATCCAGGAGCCCTAGCTAACCCTAGCTAACACCACAGAGGCACACAGTCAGAGATTGGATCAAGTTGCGTCACCAACACCTCCAATTGTGTTCTGAGAGGAGGAGAGGGAGGGTGACTTTAGTCTGAAGAACCCAGCACAACCTTTCCCATCAGCCCTGGGTTTCCTTGACAACAGAGAAGTGTGTTAAACTGCCAGTGCAGAAGGGCACACCTGAGGAACGGCCCACACCACCAGAACCAAGGCCTTACCGCAGCGACCACGTTTCGATTCCGGCCCAGGCCATTTCCTACATGCCCTCTTTCTCTCTCCCCCTACATTTCCTGTGTCTCTCCGCTGTCACTATCACAGTAAAGCAGAAACCCAAAGAGATTCATCTTTCAAATTGCCAGCGTCAGGGAAAGACGCATCTTAACACTGTCAGCGTTGGGAACACACTGTGCTGTACCCGTCATGGTGCCACAGTAAACAGGAGTGCAAGTCTGGGCACTGAGGCATGAGTGAGCCAGGGGAGGAGGGAAGGAGTGTTCATGTGTGTTGGTTTAAGACTAGGGTGTGACACACTATTCAGACTACAATCAGAATCCTACCCATACATGCAATCACATATTCAATACCATAGTGTAAATGTAGGGAACAGGGGTTGTTAGGGCGGGGGGGGGGGTATTTTGCCTGTTAATGCCTGCAGTGAAGAAAACTATGTGACAACAACAATGTTTAGTGTAACTGGCCACTCTTAGTACAACTGGCCGCAGCTTGCCCCCCCCCCCCCCCCAAGTTTCAATAGTCTTCTAGAACCTCCACTGTCAGGGAAAGGAGGAGGATGAAGAGGACAAGGCCTATAGGAAGGGCTCTGACCAAGCAACAACACTGTCTTACTTCAACACTCCTCAGTCATCTGCTGCTACAACCCTTCACGTTTCACAGCAGGACAAAGCAAGAGCCTGAGAAATCGTGCGGCTCCTTGGTCTGTCCCTCTTTAAAAAATGTCAACATTAATGGAGTGTACAGTTTCCTGTCAGGCGGTCCGATTTGCGTGTATCGCGTGTCTGTTTAAACTATAAAAACATTCGACAGAAGCGGTGACATGGAGAATAGGGTGTACTGTGGCATGTCGCTGCATGTGGCAGATTTGTTGGCGTTGCTGATCCTTAATTATATGTTTGTTGAGCTGGATGGAGCTCTGCAGTGCGTGTGTAAAACTGTAACTAGGGTAGCTGGACTGGACCTCTGGACCGGACTCAACCAGGCTAGGCATTAAAAACGTTGTTTACCCATTTATCAATGGTTTATCGAGGCATTCCATAACGTTAGAGACTTATTGGCTCGAGGCTTGAGCCATAGGCTTGAGATAGCCTATGCATAGCCTCCGTGCATTTAATCACACACAAACACACTCCTTTGATACATTAATGGGGGGAATTCATTAACGTTTATGCAATAACCGGCACAGCAGGGGTGAAAACGCGGCAGGAATTTGCCCTTGGTTCCCCCGCCCGACTTTGCTCAAATAAATGTCCCATCATTGTAGCCTACACTGTACGCCCCCGAACAACCGATCAAATCAAACGACGAGTATCTGTGAGATAGTTAGTAGCCTATCAAAAACAGCTGCAAGATTTGGTGGGGGGCGGAGGATGAATATGGCTCTGGGTTGTGTTTGTGTTACATATTAAGTGAATCATTGACAAAAAATTATCTTCTTAGGAACTTTGGCCTTCAATAAGTAAACACGTCTAAATGGTAGGCAATAACGGGGAGGGAAGCCGGCCTCATGGTTTTGATATCAAACAAATGTGGTATCATTCCGGTCAAAACGCAAATCTTTCGGCTTATAATGCATGTCTCGCTTCAGAAAAAAAGAATGAAAAAAAAA
The DNA here is from genome assembly GCF_054491055.1 of Hypomesus nipponensis. Taxonomy (NCBI): domain Eukaryota; kingdom Metazoa; phylum Chordata; class Actinopteri; order Osmeriformes; family Osmeridae; genus Hypomesus; species Hypomesus nipponensis. Next base: position 17,988,430 of record NC_140375.1, on the reverse strand, counting down.
AGAATTCAAAAAATCTCGTCTGTCAGATGCATAGCAACACACCCTGAATTATTCCACACTGTTGGGCAACGCTGCCTCGAATGATCCTCAATCGTTTTCTACAAAGCTATTTCACAATGTCAGGGGCTCTATTCTACATGGGCGAAAGGGGGATTAAAGACAAGTTTGGGGGGGAGAACTAAAAATATTTATGGAGGTAGAGGCCTAGGTATAAGTGCGACAACGAAAATGTTGGACTCAATTGAGCAAAAAAAGGTAAGAAACTCGTCATTGCCTTATCAGCCTAAAACCAGGACATCAGATAACACTGAAGGGTGCACAATTTCACAAGCCATTTGAGCCTTTCACGACATATTCGAAAATGTTGCGCTGTAGCCGCATTCGTGCATCCGGTTATCTTTGAAAACTCATGCCTGTAGGGATAGCTACTGGAACAACAGCCAAGCTGCAGACAACTGATACTTTGTACTTTGTTTCATTCATAGACGAGGGGAAAAAAAATCTCCTTTGCCCCTCTATTTTAGAATGAGAAAATACAGGTTGCTGTGGACAATGACGCATGTGGAAAGGTATCACCATAGCGACACCAAGGCAAGAATAGTCTACATCTGACAACAACAAAAAAAATACAATAAAACGTTTCTAGATTGAAAGCATGAACTGGAAACTCGGGCCCCAAATCAGTCCCCGACCTCTCCCTCCCGACCCCCAGCCATTTTCCCTCTCTTCCTCCTACCTTTCGCTGCTGTTTCTCCCAAGCAGGATCCAGGAGCAGGTCCCGGTCCCAGTCATTTTCCTGTTCCATGTATGTCGGAGGTTCGGCCGACGAGTATTGATTTTGATTATTTGTAGCGTGATAATCTACCATATCAACTACACCCGAACTGTGCTACCGAGCTCTCTCTCTCTCTCTCTATCACCGAAAAAGCAAAACGGGATGTGACCCAGTTGCGGCAATACTCCGCTTTCAACGTTCGGGCAGGAATATCCGGTCCGTGCACTGACAAACTCCCCGTTTCAGAAGAATGCTTCTCCACCCGAGGACGGAATGGTGTGGTCGAGCGAGCCGCTCCTACAACTTCGAATAGCCTACGTAGGCCCAAATAGCTCATGAATATTTATATGAGCCTATCCATCTTCAACATTATTCATAATGCGTTGAAACACTGCCCCCAAATGGCCATATGATATGACACACAACACAAAGTTTCCAGGCACTTTTATTAGGCATGATAGGATGTTATTGCTTTGAGTTTATCTATGAGTTTATTCTGCATTGTGATGAACGTTGCACAAAATAAACGGAGGCTCACGGCGCAGTAACTACGGTTTTTTTTACAGTTTTTTTGCTGCAGCTTCCGCGTGATTATTTGAAGCGATGCAGCGTATCACTTTCGTTGTTGGGATTCTCTATACGTAAACGTGGGCGAACACAAATTGACAGTTATTTCGTAACTCTCAATTAGTTTGATTCCAACAGGCAACGCGACTCTTTTTCTGTTCCACTGATCTAATATGGTCATGAAAGCCCCACCCCTATCATGTATTATCCAGGACAAGCGCTGGCTAACACCCTGCATCATTTAACAGCCAGCGATGCTGGCTCTTTTGTGTCGTTACCTCCTCGGATTTTTATCATTCCTGGTGTGATCACTGTAGCCTCGGGCCCTACCGACGGCTCACCGCTACTTTTATGCGGTTTTTCGTGCAGGTGCATCGAGGAAAGCAGCATTTGTTTTAGTCTCCTCCGCCTCCCCGCTGGTGTGCAGCCGTAGCACGTAGGGGAGGGCAGTAAGGCGGATTATATTTACCATAAACATTTCATAGGCTAGCGGTGTGTGACTGAGATGCCTCGACACTGTAGGAAGTAGGTCACGCTCGGACCCGTGTGTCCATGTAGATTACCGTCAGCAGCCAGCTCGAGACCCCCCCCCCCTCTCTCCCCCCTCCCAGCATACCATGATGATCGTTTGCCGGGCCGTTTGCGCCACTTTGATGTACCGTGGGTCGTCCGGTTTGGGCTCGAAGTGCCACATTCCTAATCGCTCTCTACGTTATTCCCAGGGATCCCGTGAGCCTTGGACCACATCGCCGTTACAAACTCGGTCTCTTGAGACTCCTGTGTGAGAGATAAACTACAGATAAGTTAGGCCTGAAATAGGATTTAAATTGGCCCACTAACTTAACTTGGTCTTATTGTCTATAATTTGAATGACCACCCTTTGTCCGGCCAATTAAAAGTGACAGTAAAATAGTAAATCGCAACATGTGATGTTGTTGTACGAAGATCCTAAATGTGGGATTCAGGACTCTACAAATACCAATCTGTGTGCGTGTGTGTGTGTTTGTGTGTGCGTGCGTGAGTGCGCGCGTCTGTCTGTGGGTGTAGGCAGCCAAAAATCTAGCTACAACTCATCAAACTTCAGTTTCCTCTACAATTCATGCTGCTGTCGTTTTGACAGAAGTCTTAACAAATATGGCGCAACAGGAAATTGCTGACCCTCAGCAGCGCTCACCCCCAGAGCCCCTGTGTCTGGAATGTGTAGCTTCTGCCCCCCCACATAGCAGGACTATCATATCATTGGGATGCTTCCAGAAAGGATATTTACACATACCAAACGTCAAGGCCCTCCTTCTCCTCCCAGTCACCAAGCATCATGCTGCAAGAACGCTTCCTTAGAAACAATAACCTTCTCCTCTACCATTAAGCCCTTTGAACCGTAGAACTTCTTTTTTTTTTTTTAAGGTTTGAAAAGTTTTGAAAGGTTTAAAAAATATTTTTTTTTAATGTTTTGAGAAAAGTTTCGAAAGTTTGAAAAAATATGAAGTACAAAAATTCTAAACAATATTTTGGATTTTTTTTTTTTAAGGTTGAAAAAATGTTTTCCTAAAAAAGTCTTTGAAAAACAAGTTTCAAAAGGTAAAAAAATATTAAAGAAAAAGTTTTGAAAAAAACGTTTAGGAAGGTTGTAATAATTCAAAATTATGTAATTTTGTAGTTGAGGATAAGTTATTGTTTCACTGTGTCACCGTTTCTTGGTTCTGACCACTGCAATGCCGTTAAGACTGATTATCTGCTTATACACGCACTATTACTACTTCTGTTTGGATAAACTGTCTGCCAAATGAAAAACATGCCCTCCTTCGCAGTGTCTTGACTGGGTAAAGGAGCTATATAAGACGCACTGTAATAACATAAGCGGTGTAAACAGATCAAATGTATCACAACTATTATCACCATAACGTCATGGGGGGATGCTCGGTTGCCATGGCTAGGATTATCTCCGCCTCGTTTATCACCAAGAAAGTGACAAAAACAAGATGAAGTTATGTAAAATCTTTATTGCAATTAGGATGCATTAAACAACTTCAGATGTCACAAAGTTACATGTTGAAAACAGAAACAATAATAAAAAAAAAAACCTTTAAGAAGGAGAAGGAACAGAAAGTTTGTGCTGCTGGAAAAGAGACGCTCAGTTGTACATCGTCATGTGAAGCCACTGAAAAGACAGAGAGCGAATCAGTAAATAATAACAAGAGAGTCCACTATGAAAATAAGATGTTAAAATCTGTCTACTGGTTCCAGTACTGGGGCCTTCTAAGATGAGATGAGAATGGAGGAAGTGTGTATGTGTAATGTGTATATGTGTGTGTGTGTGTGTGTATAAGGGTGTGTATGATCCACACCTGTCTGTAGCTGATAGATATGGTACCCATTCCCATCATGTCATAAGCTTGAAATTTACCTGTCAAAGGAAGGTGAGAAAATGGTTCATTATGTTTTCCTCATGCATGTCTCCACCACCTCCTCCCTTGTCTCTCACACCTCCCCATGTCCCTCTGTGCACCTTCATGCCCCCCATCCTCCCCACTTCCCTCTCCTCCTCCCTCCCCCTCCCCATATCCTCCCCCTTCCCCTCCTACTTTCCCCATCTCCTCCCCCATCTCCCCATCTCCCCATCTCCTCTCCCTCCGGATATCCTCCCTCCTCCCCCATATCCTCCCCATCTCCTCCCTCCTCCCCCTTCCCCTCCTACCCTCCCCATCTCCTCCCCCATCTCCCCATCCTCTCCCCCATCTCCTCCCCCTCCATATATGCTCCCTCCTCCCCCATATCCTCCCCATCTCCTCCCCTCCTCCCCCTTCCTCCTCATCCCCCTCCCCATCTCCTCCCTCCTCCCCCACTTCCTCCTCCCCCTCCCACTCCTCCTCCCCATCTCCTCCCTCCTCACGGATCATGCTCTCCAGCTTCATCAGCAGGTACAGGAACCCTGGGTAGCTGACGGTCATGTCCGGCTCAGTGTAGCGCAGACCGATCAGCTGCAGGATGAAGTCATCCACCTGCAAGCCTGGGCCAGACCAGAGCACACAAACACAGATCAACAGATGTTCAGATGCTGCTGGTTGAGAGCAAAGCGGCGTGGGCTGAGAGAGTGAACTGAGGTGAGTGTTGGCGCCCCCTGGAGGTCATGACTTTGAGGTTCAGTTTACCTGCAGCCTTCAAAGCAGGCGCCACCTCCGGGTACTCCAAACTCTGGGATTTATTCCTGTCAAACTTGAGGAATATATGCTGTCGAGTGAAGAGAGAGAGAGAGAGACAAGACACATAGAGAGAGAGAGGGGGGGGGGTGTTGAACACCACTGAATCAACTCTGAATCACCCCAGTCTAATGCAATAAAGCCAGTAGAGTGACTCAAAAGAGGCATGTGGTTATTGGGTTAGCTCAGACATGATTGAATCGGACACGTCTCAAGTGTTTGATGTTATTAACTCTCTCTCCCCTTAGTGTGACGGGACCCGGTCAATCAGAAGGTCATGGATGTCGAATCATCCACTCTCCTCCATGGACCAAGGTTGTTATGGTGTACTAGAAGGCACTGAACTTCAGTATCTTGTGTGGTTTCACTACATGGATGCTGAACGAAGTGCAAACTAATCAATAAGCTTCATTTTACTGCTGCTAATAGTGACTACTTCACCCTTCTGAGCACCAATACACTATCAGGGCAAATGTTTCTTCATAATCTGATTCTGTCTACAGCAGTGACCATCGCGTGACCTTTGACCTCACCGTCCATGTCCTGATCTTGTCCCACAGCGCTTGGAATGCTGTCCAGTCCAGCTGGGCCAGACCCTGGCTCTGCACGGGGTCAAGGGTCAAGGGTCATGGAGGGAGCAGAGCAGTGGCTCATAAACCAAAACAACTGGGTTTCTTCCACAGACAAAAGGCCCAAAGCCTTCATGTTTTGTCAGTTTGTTGTTTTTTAGATGAAAGACCAGATTCAGATATCTCAGACGCCTGCAGACAAACCCAGAGTACAGACAACAAGGGGGTTTTGTTTCCTTTGGATGTTGACGGGGATCCGTGTGCAGCACGGGACAGGAAGGGACTCCACCTCCAGCAGGGTAAAGGATACGTCCACTAACACCACCAAGCTCTTGCAGTGTTCCAGAGACAGCCTCTTCTCACAACCTGCCAGCACTGCACACAGACACACCACTGATGTTACCACTGTACAGAACTGCTGTGTCATGCTCCAAGGTCAGAGGTTAAATAACTGCTGTGTCATGCTCCAAGGTCAGAGGTTAAATAACTGCTGTGTCATGCTCCAAGGTCAGAGGTTAAATAACTGCTGTGTCATGCTCCAAGGTCAGAGGTTAAATAACTGCTGTGTCATGCTCCAAGGTCAGAGGTTAAATAACTGCTGTGTCATGCTCAAGGTCAAAGGTTAACAGCCGACCTCCTCCTGTGATTGCCTCTGTCAGCAGGTTGTAGAGCTCCAGGGGCTTGCACTGCCCCTTCTGGTGGGAGAACAGACAGCATGAGGACGTGAGGAACCGCTGTGTGTGTGTGTGTGTATGTTTGTGTGTGAGTGTGTGTGAGAGAAGTGGTGTGTGTCTGTGTGTCATCTCGCCTGGTTGCAGTGCTTCTTAAAGAGTGCACGGGCCTCCTCAGTGGAGGGTAGAGCAGACAGGTGGGGCGACAGGGGCTGCAAAACAAACAGACCCATGCAGATAAACCTGGGCTCAAACAGCAAGTTCTAACATGTTGGGTATGTTTGATTTGAGCTCCAGTACCTGTTCAGGTGTGCTTCCCTCAGTCCCAGGCTTGTCTGCAGGCCTGTGAACAGAGGGAATCAAACAGTCATGTCTGAACCGTCTCTGTGAAGGACGTCAACAACACAAGTTCACATGTTCAGGCAGTCCTGAATGCGTCTGTGACTTATTTAGTTGTGGGTCAGCTTGGTGGTTAGAGCATTTGACTGCAGATCAAGAGGGCGCAGAACGACAGTGTCTGCTAAATGAGCACATCATTTCTCTATGTCCCAGAAGAGGATAACTATACAATGTCTGTCAATGCTAACCCTAAAATATTCTATTTGTTCAGTGTAACACCTTGAAAGAGATATCTCGTCAAACATGTCAGAGTTCTGTCTGTTGACAGAACTTCCTGTTGTAGTTCTAGACAGAACTTCCTGTTAAGGAAGTTCTGTCTTCCAGGATAAGTCTGCCCACTCACATCGCAGCATTCCCCTTCTCAGTCAACACCCTCAGGATGAACTCTCCCTGCTGATTGGTCTGCTCCGTGGAAGGGATGATGACGTAATGGCCGGGTGCTAGGCGACCGCGAATCACAGCCTCCCGTCGAGGGGCGTAGGCCCCGCTGCTGAGGACAGGGCGGAGGAGGCTGAGGTCCAGGGAGGACAGGTAGCCACCTGGGGCCCTGGCCTGACACACACACACACACTTAGATATAGATATACACACACATTCCTCTTGTCAGTTTGAGCACACGCTTGTGTGTGTGAGCACACAGTGACTGTGTGTGTGTGTACCTGGTAAGTCTGTGTACCTGGTAGATGTGTGTGTGTACCTGGTAGATGTGTGTGTGTACCTGGTAGATGTGTGTGTACCTGGTAGACGTGTGTGTGTGTGTGTGTACCTGGTAGATGTGTGTGTGTGTACCTGGTAGATGTGTGTGTGTGTGTGTACCTGGTAGATGTGTGTGTGTGTGTGTGTGTGTGTACCTGGTAGATGTGTGTGTGTGTGTGTATCTGGTAGATGTGTGTGTGTGTGTACCTGGTAGATGTGTGTGTGTGTACCTGGTAGATGTGTGTGTACCTGGTAGATGTGTGTGTGTACCTGGTAGATGTGTGTGTGTGTGTGTGTGTGTGTGTGTACCTGGTAGATGTGTGTGTGTGTGTACCTGGTAGATGTCCACAGCGATGGCCCGGTTGACCCCGGTGCGTCTCTGGTGCTTCTGCATGAGAGCCACCAGCAGGGAGCAGCTCAGCTCAGGGTCACAGGGGTCATCATCCTCCTCCAGCAGGGTCAGGTGGAACTGAGGGTTCTGCCAGTACCAGCCTGCACACACACACACACACACAGAAATAAGCATCCTAACAAACACACATGCATGTATACATATGCTAAGATCTACACAAACGGTGTCAGGGCCTACTCCACCTACCTCCTCTGGGTGATCCTCCAGCACTGAGGCGCTCCACCCAGCTCCCCTGATGCAGCGTGCAGTGCCAGGGGTGCTGCGCCCCGCCCGGCTGGCTCAGGGACTCCTCCGTCAGGTGACACACCTCCATCATCTCAAAGTTCTGACGGAAGTCTGACACCTGCATCCTGGGAGGAGGGAGGGGGGGAGGGAGGGGGGGAGGGAGGGGGGGAGAGGGAGAGCAGAGAGAGGAAGTAGGGGAAGTTCATAGTCATTATTCTTGACAGGTAGACAGACAGACAGGCAGGCAGACAGGCAGGCAGGTAGACAGGCAGATAGACAGGCAGATAGACAGACAGGTAGACAGGCAGGTAGACAGGCAGATAGACAGACAGGTAGACAGGCAGACAGGTAGATAGGCAGACAGACAGACAGGTAGACAGACAGGTAGACAGACAGGTAGACAGGCAGACAGACAGGTAGACAGACAGGTAGACAGGCAGGTAGACAGGCAGGTAGACAGGCAGGTAGACAGGCAGACAGATCTCACCAGAATTCTCCATCGTCCTTCACAACCCTGTTCAGACGCCTCTGCTCCACCTCACTGACCTTACTCCACTCTGGCCTGGTCACACACATACACACCCACACACAAACACAGTGTCACTAATCAACATTACAAGTAACCCTATTGTGAGGTTTTGAGTGCTCATTGGCTGGTTTGCTGACCCATTGCTGTCGCTCCAAGGCCCCTCCCACTCAACCCTGCCCCAGGGGTTCCGAACACGAACCAGGTCCACTACCTCACTCTTGGTCTTCACCTGGGGGAGTGAGGGAGGGTGGAGGAGGAGTGAGGGGGGGGAATGTGGAGGAGGAGTGAGGGAGAGGTAGGAGGAGAGAAGAGGTTGGGGAGGAAGGCCCGGGGAGGAGAGGAAAGAGGGAGGTGTGTGTGAGGGTGGGGAGGAAGGCCCGGGGAGGAGAGGAAAGAGGGAGGTGTGTGTGAGGGGGGGGGAGGAAGGCCCGGGGAGGAGAGGAAAGAGGGAGGTGTGTGTGAGGGTGGGGAGGAAGGCCCGGGGAGGAGAGGAAAGAGGGAGGTGTGTGTGAGGGTGGGGAGGAAGGCCCGGGGAGGAGAGGAAAGAGGGAGGTGTGTGTGAGGGTGGGGAGGAAGGCCCGGGGAGGAGAGGAAAGAGGGAGGTGTGTGTGAGGGTGGGGAGGAAGGCCCGGGGAGGAGAGGAAAGAGGGAGGTGTGTGTGACGGTGGGGAGGAAGGCCCGGGGAGGAGAGGAAAGAGGGAGGTGTGTGTGAGGGGGGGGGAGGAAGGCCCGGGGAGGAGAGGAAAGAGGGAGGTGTGTGTGAGGGTGGGGGAGGAAGGCCCGGGGAGGAGAGGAAAGAGGGAGGTGTGTGTGAGGGTGGGGAGGAAGGCCCGGGGAGGAGAGGAAAGAGGGAGGTGTGTGTGAGGGGGGGGAGGAAGGCCCGGGGAGGAGAGGAAAGAGGGAGGTGTGTGTGAGGGTGGGGAGGAAGGCCCGGGGAGGAGAGGAAAGAGGGAGGTGTGTGTGAGGGGGTGGGAGGAAGGCCCGGGGAGGAGAGGAAAGAGGGAGGTGTGTGTGAGGGTGGGGAGGAAGGCCCGGGGAGGAGAGGAAAGAGGGAGGTGTGTGTGAGGGGGGGGGAGGAAGGCCCGGGGAGGAGAGGAAAGAGGGAGGTGTGTGTGAGGGTGGGGGAGGAAGGCCCGGGGAGGAGAGGAAAGAGGGAGGTGTGTGTGAGGGTGGGGAGGAAGGCCCGGGGAGGAGAGGAAAGAGGGAGGTGTGTGTGAGGGTGGGGAGGAAGGCCCGGGGAGGAGAGGAAAGAGGGAGGTGTGTGTGAGGGTGGGGAGGAAGGCCCGGGGAGGAGAGGAAAGAGGGAGGTGTGTGTGAGGGGGGGGGAGGAAGGCCCGGGGAGGAGAGGAAAGAGGGAGGTGTGTGTGAGGGTGGGGGAGGAAGGCCCGGGGAGGAGAGGAAAGAGGGAGGTGTGTGTGAGGGTGGGGAGGAAGGCCCGGGGAGGAGAGGAAAGAGGGAGGTGTGTGTGAGGGGGGGGGGAGGAAGGCCCGGGGAGGAGAGGAAAGAGGGAGGTGTGTGTGAGGGTGGGGAGGAAGGCCCGGGGAGGAGAGGAAAGAGGGAGGTGTGTGTGAGGGGGGGGGAGGAAGGCCCGGGGAGGAGAGGAAAGAGGGAGGTGTGTGTGAGGGTGGGGAGGAAGGCCCGGGGAGGAGAGGAAAGAGGGAGGTGTGTGTGAGGGGGGGGAGGAAGGCCCGGGGAGGAGAGGAAAGAGGGAGGTGTGTGTGAGGGTGGGGGAGGAGAGAGGCCCGGGGAGGAGAGGAAAGAGGGAGGTGTGTGTGAGGGTGGGGAGGAAGGCCCGGGGAGGAGAGGAAAGAGGGAGGTGTGTGTGAGGGTGGGGGAGGAAGGCCCGGGGAGGAGAGGAAAGAGGGAGGTGTGTGTGAGGGGGGGGGAGGACAGTGGATGAGAAGGAAGAGAGCAGACATGAAGGAGTTATCCTACATGAAGGAGTTATCCTACATGAAGGAGTTATCCTACATGAAGGAGTTATCCTACATGAAGGAGTTATCCTACATGAAGGAGTTATCCTCCTGCAGGGACAGGCAGCTCAGTGCAGACAGTGTCTGCCTAACTCAACATCTCCCTGCAGTGTTCACAGCAGAGCCAGGACAGCTTGAGGGGGTGGTCGCTCCGCTGTGCCTGTAGGGGGCAGTGTTACCTGCTCCAGGCCAGTGATGGAGTAGGCATGTCTGAACATGATCCCCAGCTCGTTCCTCTGCTCCAGGGAGCCCTGGAGAAACACAGGCAGTTTTACCCTCTAGATCAACTATTGGTAAGTCACTTTGGATAAAGGCATCTGCAAAATAAAATAACAAGTATTTAAACATCACCTCCATAGCCATTCTGACCCGAAAGCTACATGCCTCGCTCCTCTAAGCCTACACACACAGTAAGGCTCAGATCACCTGGGAGTTGGCACAGTTGATGAGGGCTCCCTTGTCCAGCAGGGGTCTGAGGAAGGAGAGCAGGTCCCTGGGCAGGGAGGACACCAGCAGCACCTCTGTCACCCCGCCCGTCATGTCCACCATGGCCTCGTGGGGGAAGCCCATGTTCAACGCCCGGTAACCTCCCTTCAGCCTGGGGGAGGGAGGGGGAGGGGGAAGGGGGGAGGGGCCGGGAGGAGAGTGGGGAAAAGGTTGTCACTGGCAACAGTTCTTAACACTCTAAACAGGAGTGGCACATCTCTGTAGACCTCCCAGTAAATCCTGAGGGCTTCTTTTACACCCTCACACACACGCACACACACTCTCATACAGACACCCTCACGCACCGTCACATACCCCCTCACACACTCCCTCACACACACACACACACTCTGACATGCTGAGGGACTGACTTGGCGTAGGCCTTCTCCAGCAGGGCGCTCCAGAACTCCTGCTGCTCTGAGGAGCTCAGGTACACCAGCCTGCCGTCCTGGGTGGGCAGCAGGTCATCCACCATCACCTTCTCCCATTGGCCGTACTGCCAGAACTACACACACAGACACACAGTTACACACCTCCTCCCACTGCCAGAACTACACACACACACACACACACACAGTTACACACCTCCTCCCACTGCCAGAACTACACACACACAAAGTCACACACTTAGAAGTACCAGAACACAAATAAACCTGATACACACACATACACACAGACGTACCAGAACAGACACACATACACACAGACAGGGGAGAAACATCAGAGACCCGGAAGTGAAAGCATCCGTTGTAGCCCTCCTGAAAGCTCTGGCCCTCAGGAACCACTCTCTCCAGCAGGGGGCGGTAGAGGGACAGGGAAGCCACAGCAGACAGGAACCAGCAGTCATCTACCACAGAGAGAGACGGGGAGGGCGGGGGGGGTTAGACTTGAATTGGACAGGAGAATAGTAATGGAGAGAAAAGGGGAATGGAGGAGGAGGAGAAGAGGGAGAAGAGAATGGAAAACAGGAGAGGAGGGCAGGAGAGAAGAGGAGGAGAGGGAGATGGGAGGAGAGGGAGATGGGAGGAGAGGGAGATGGGAGGAGAGGGAGATGGGAGGAGAGGGAGATGGGAGGAGAGGGAGATGGGAGAAGAGGAGTGAAGGAGAGGAGTGAAGGAAAGAAGAGGAGGAGAGGGAGATGGGAGGAGAGGGAGATGGGAGGAGAGGGAGATGGGAGAAGAGGAGTGAAGGAGAGGAGTGAAGGAGAGAAGAGGAGGAGAGGGAGATGGGAGGAGAGGAGTGAAGGAGAGGAGTGAAGGAGAGGAGTGAAGGAGAGGAGTGAAGGAGAGAAGAGGAGGAGAGGGAGATGGGAGGAGAGGAGTGAAGGAGAGGAGTGAAGGAGAGGAGTGAAGGAGAGAAGAGGAGGAGATTTGAAGAGTGGAGGAGAGTGGAGGAGAGGAGGGCAGGACAGGTGATGTGCGTGCAGTCTTACTGAGGATGCCCTGGCACACGTCCATGCGAGTGGCTCCGTCCACGATAAACTGAGGCGCCGGGCAGATATCCTGGATGGACAACACAACACAACACAGCAGGTCTTAACAAGCTGCTCGCGGAGCTGCACTGCAGGGGTAAGGGCTGTGTGTGTGTGTGTGTGTGTGTGCACGCTCTCATGTCTTCTTATCTCTGATAATCAAATCATACCTAGCACAGCCCACAAATCACAGGTCTAAAAAACACTGGTCTAACAAGCAGGTGTGTGCGTATGAGTGTGTGTGTGTGTTTCTTGAGACTGGTTCAGACATGGCTGTTGAAATTCTTTCATTTACACAGGAGCAGACTCCCAGAACGACAGCGTCAACACAACCCAGCTGGATTAAACATAAAGGTCACGTCACGGATGGTCTCCCCAGTCCTGCTCTCCCCCAGTCCTGCTCTCTCCAGCCCCGCCCTCCCCAGTCCTCCTCTCTCCAGCCCTCCTCTCTCCAGCCCTCCTCTCTCCAGCCCTGCTCTCTCCAGTCCTGCTCTCTCCAGCCCTGCTCTCTCCAGCCCTCCTCTCTCCAGCCCCCCTCTCTCCAGCCCCCCCCCTCTCCAGCCCCCCCCCTCTCCAGCCCCCCTCTCTCCAGCCCTCCTCTCTCCAGCCCTCCTCTCTCCAGCCCCGCCCTCTCCAGCCCCGCCCTCTCCAGCCCTCCTCTCTCCAGCCCCGCCCTCTCCAGCCCCGCTCTCCCCAGCCCTCCTCTCTCCAGCCCTCCTCTCTCCAGCCCCCCCCCTCTCCAGCCCCCCTCTCTCCAGCCCTCCTCTCTCCAGCCCCGCCCTCTCCAGCCCCCCACTCTCCAGCCCCGCCCTCTCCAGCCCTCCTCTCTCCAGCCCCGCCCTCTCCAGCCCTCCTCTCTCCAGCCCTCCTCTCTCCAGCCCTCCTCTCTCCAGCCCCGCCCTCTCCAGCCCCGCCCTCTCCAGCCCTGCTCTCCCCAGCCCTCCTCTCTCCAGCCCTCCTCTCTCCAGCCCTCCTCTCTCCAGCCCCCCTCTCTCCAGCCCCCCTCTCTCCAGCCCTCCTCTCTCCAGCCCCGCCCTCTCCAGCCCTCCTCTCTCCAGCCCCGCCCTCTCCAGCCCCGCTCTCCCCAGCCCTCCTCTCTCCAGCCCTCCTCTCTCCAGCCCTCCTCTCTCCAGCCCTGCTCTCTCCAGCCCTCCTCTCCCCCAGCCCGCCTCTCCCCCAGCCCTGGTACTGGAGGGCCAGCATCCCATCCCTACCAGTCTTAATGAATCGTCCGATCAGCCAGTTAGTCACTAGCTACAGGGCGTGTCCAGGTAGGGTTGAGGTGAGGGTAAACAGGACTTCGTTAGTTTCCAGGAACTTAGAGACTGTGGTTTATGAGACCTGTTGGCCAAGATTCAGACTTATGTCCACATCACTGAATGCCAAGACTTAACAGTAGCAGAATTACTTGCCTTGTCAGAATTCTTCTACAGAAGACTTTTATGTAACTATACTGTTTGAGTCTGGGGCTTTTGGCTGGTAAGAGTTCAATGTTGTTGTTACAGATGACAAAACCTGTTTGTGGTCTCCGGTCATTCGAGTACAGGCACGCACACACACACACACACACACACACAAAGGCCTCAGTTGTAAATGCACTATAATCTGTAGGTGGGACTAAATAACCTTTAGTTGTCTTTCGTGTACCGCAGGTCTTCGTAAACTTTTATTAGATTTTTATGACTGTAGGCCTTGGGAAATTATGCCTCAATTGACACTCCCCTCTCTTAGTTTACACATGGAAACTAGTTTACCCAAAGGCAACATAATCCTTATTTTAAAATGAGTCATTTAGAAGAGCAACGCAAAATATCTCACAATGGACCTACTAGCAATTATATATCTCCTGTTACGTTTGAGTGTGTGATTCAGAGACAGTCTGATTCATTGCCCCCAAAAAGTTACGACAACAAAAAAAAATCCATTCAACAAGTTATTCACTTATGGTATTCTACCAACCAGCAACATGTTGAACTTTTTTAGTGGTAAATTCCGTTGCTTTAGTCTACCTTCGGGCGTCTCCACTTCATAGTGGGTTGAAGGACGTCTCCCATTGGAAAGTCTCGGTCCACGAATAGCTTGTCATCCACTATTGTGTTTTCGTTTATGGAATTACTGAATGTCGAGGATAACCACCGGCCAGACCCTCCGAGCGGATCACTCGGCGCCTCCACGGACTCTTTCTTCTGCGGGGACGGAGGCGGATTCTCATTCCTGTCATTCATAACTTTATCTAAATGTATCGATATCCCACATACGAACTGAAACCCCTTGACAAACGTATGGTTTTAAGTCGTGCGCAACAACCTACAGGAGTTTTTTTCCCTATAATCGCCTCCTCATTTAGGCTACCTTGCAGAAAGGCCACGCCCTCCACGCAGCACACCTGTATTCTAAGTTAGCCTCTGTGTAAAATAGTGTCGTTGCACACTGCTGCTAAGCTCTTCCCCGTTTCGCTTTACCCCGTAGCCTGAATGTTACGGTGCAACTCCCCCCGCCCCGGGTATATAAGATCTGTGAAAAGTGCAGGCGCAGACAAGTCGGTTGCTTTGCGTAAACGATGGCTCCACTGGTATGTGATATTAGCCCCCAGACAGCCGTTGTCCGTTGTCGTTTTTAAAGTCGATAGAACCACCATCCTTTTCAGCTTCTGTTCTGGAATAAGGTTGCGGTGTACATCCTGAACCAGGAAACACTGCTTGTTTCCGGGAATAATTCATTTCCGCACAAACTAGAGTATCCATGTGTTGCAGTCAGCTCCACACCCAACGTGTACAACAAGTATAATCTCGACCAGAGGTACAAGTTGATAAAAGTATTTAAAACATCTAACACAAATGGATACTTAACTACATCTTACAGAAATGTATTGTGAAAATAAACACCCATGGCTCACAGTTTGAAAGTATAATTTACATTTATTGTGAAAATGTTGACTTCTGCAATGTGTTTGTGGGTGTGCTGTTGGTGAGGTCTACTGAGACGTGGCCATGATGCTTGATACACCTGGGAAAGAAGATTACCAGAAAGAATTATGGGAGAAGAAAGGAGATGTATTCAAAGGTTTAGCATAAAATAGGATATTTATCAACTTCTAAACATAGTGCAGTAGTGTCCTAGCACATTTGGTGCCTTAGGCAAGGTTTACCCGTCACCCCCCCCCCACCACCAAGTCAACGGCACTTTGTAATGCCAGCAGAGGGCGCCAACCACAACACAGACATATGACGTGCAGCGGTTGGTGCCCTCTGCTGGTAGTCCCTGGTTACACACTGCTGGACACAAGACTCACTCTCAAAGTCGATCTTCTCCACAATGTTCTTGGGCTTGACGCTCTCCTCCTGGTTGAAGATGAAGATCTGGCCCTCCTCGTTCTCCGTCCAGCCGTACTTACTCATCCACACCTTCACCTGCGTCTCTGCACACCACAGGACACGGGGTTGGAAGCCTGACCTAGTTCTCAAAAGCTCAAATGCAGCGAGTGTGTATATAGCTAGCCAGCTGGCTGTATATATATATACACACTAGTCTAGCTGGTTGTATATAGTCTATATCTGTAGATCTTACCTGAGGGGTCTCCCAGCATCTCAGCCAGAAGTCGGTGCTCGATGTTCTGGTAGGTGATACCAACGACGTGACAGATAACTGAGGAGGGAAAGAAGAAATACTTTAGTATCGTCTTTGGTGACTGAGGAAGCATTTAAAAACATGTATAATGTTCATATATATTAAAATAATAGATATATAAACTAATATATACACACACACACCTTTATAGATAATCAGCACTTTGTCATACCCAAATAAATTACAACAGAAATACAAAACGTGGTTTGAAGACATCTACATGGTTGAACTCACATTTGCGTACAGAGTCCTCGAAGCCTGTGATGCCGTCAATCAGCTCCCTGTTCTCCTCCAAGCTGGTCTGAGGTGGACAACAACAACAACAACATTAATAAGAATGTTTTATATTTAGCCAACGCTTTTCCCCAAAGCACACAGAGGGATTTGAACCTGTGAGCTCTTGATCTGCAATCAAATGCTCCATGCTGGAAAGTGTGTGTGTGTGTGTGTGTGTGTCCGTCCATGTGTGTCCTCACCCAGAAGGACTGGAAGTGGCAGGTCTCCAGAAGGTTCCCCAGGTAGAGGATCTGCCTGATGGGGCGTTCCTCCTGCTGCGACACTGTAGTCAAGGAAATGCATTGACCACCAACAGCTGACCCCCAAGGTGCCCTCCCCCCCCTTCCCCCAAAGAGGTGGCTTAGTCCCCCCCAATCCCTCTCACCCCTGTGCAGGCCCCACACCATCACCCTAACAAAGCCAGGATGGACAGTGGCCACTCTCTCCACAGGTAAACCAGTCAGGTTTCATCTGCTAAATGAACACAATGTAAAATACCAGCAGTAGATAAAATACCTATTAAATACACAGCGAGGTCCAAACAGAAACATCTTGTTGAGTTTGGTGTCAAGAAGACCTGACTGTCCTCCAGACACCACCACACACCTGACCTCAACACCACCACACACCTGACATCAACACCACCACACACCTGACCTCAACACCACCACACACCTGACCTCAACACCACCACACACCTGACCTCAACACCACCACACACCTGACCTCAACACCACCACACACCTGACCTCAACACCACCACACACCTGACCTCAACACCACCACACACCTGACCTCAACACCACCGCACACCTGACCTCAACACCACCACACACCTGACCTCAACACCACCACACACCTGACCTCAACACCACCACACACCTGACCTCAACACCTCCACACACCTGACCTCAACACCACCACACACCTGACCTCAACACCACCACATACATTAGGGATCAGTTCTAACGCCACCTGCAGGCTAGGTGGTGTAATCACTCAACAGCAGCAGTTCCCAAACTCCCCAGTGGTCTTGTGGGTGAGCACTAAATCCCACAGACTCTCCATCGTGGACAGCCTTCTCAGAGTAGAAGCAACTGTTACAGCCACATGGGGAGCAACTTCACATTACTGCCTGTAGTTTTGGTGTGAGACATACAAGAAACTGTCAGGTGTGATGGTCAGGTGACCATGGAGGGTACCTGCAGAGTCAGCATCAGGGACGGACACTGGTGTCATCACCGCACCAAAAGGATACGTGTGTTTGGTCGATCATGCACTTGCACAAGGTGAAGTCTGTGTGTGGCAGGTTGGTGAGAGCCTTCAGCAGGATCTGGGATGTCACAGTCGTCTGGAAGTAGGCTGGGTTGAACTGGTACCTGTGGACACATCATTGTAGTGAGACAGACTTCTAACTGAGGTTGACCTCGTCTTCCTTGAGGGTTTAGGTTGGTTACGGTGCAGTATGTGAAGTCCTCTGTAACAAGGAGCTATACAATTAAAATGTTATTTTATTCGATTATCATCCGTCACCAATCGGATTACAAAATATAACTGGTGAGACAATAATACCTCTCCCCGAACTATGCCCATTCCCACGGAGTGTTGTGGACAAGACAAGGAGGAAACCAGGGTTCTAACATTGCCGCGGACAGAGAGGTGTCTAGCGGGATTTGGTAAAGTACACCGACGAGGGGAAAGGATATCATCAAACATATACTGATACGATCGTCGAGTTCATTTAATCATACCACCCTTCGTTTTGCGTTTTGTAAGTGTTTGTAAGTAACTCACAGTTTGAGGACGGCTAAGTTAGCCTCCAGGTCGTAAGCGTTCTCTTTAGCCTGGGTGTCCACATACCGCTCCAGCGTGGCCAGATTCTCTGGGTTATACCTGGGAGACAGATCAGTGATGTCAAGGCGTGGACAACAGCAACAAGTCACATTTGTCTGGCAACAACTAGCGGCACAAAGCCGCTTGTCAGCTAGCTTTGATAGCAATTAGCTAGCTAACAACTGCAACAGACTAGCTCGCTGCTAGCGCTCTTGCATGACAGCTACAAACAAAAACGTTAATCTCAGAGGGAGACGTAGAGAGACGACTTCTGTTTGTAATTATGGTAATACTGTAACAATTCCTGCATACGCCATTAATTAAGATATTAATTGAATTATCATGTTAGCTTCCACTGTATAGCTCCATAGCTAATAGACTATGTTAGCGCTAGCTAGCATCCACTTGCCAGCCGTGTTTCACAAGTTAAAGTACCTATCGATTCCTCGTAAGAGCTTTCCCACGTTTGCTCTCATCTGTTCGAAGGACGACGCCATTTGGTCCAATCTAGATGTCGGTATTTCTGGTGGAAATTCGACTAAAATCCACACGTGGGTCGACGGATAGAAGGAAAGAGGGCGGAGGGACAAATCGCTTGGAACGGAAAGGACCGTGTTTTGGGGACCGGAAGTTAGACGGACTAGTAGAAACTACCACAACTACAGTGTCTAGCTTTACCAGTAAAATATTGTGTTGGTGAAAATACATATAGGAAGCCATATGTGCACAAAACATATGCAAAAAGCCTGGTAAAAATGAATAATTTAAATAGTTTTCGGTTACTTCCTGACGGAACGGAAATCGACCAATCCAATGATTCCGATTATGGTTCCTAGTCAAACTAGACGGGAGTAAAACTGAATATCGCTCCCTAGTGTTACGGAGTTTGAAACATTAACCTAATATTCCGTAATATTCGGATATTCCGTAACATTCGGAATTTCAAGGAACATACAGACATTGACCACATCCTAAGATAAATTCAATATTAGCTGAAATCAGATAACATAAAAACGGTTTTCATAGCATCTTATCATAACACTTAACCACATGTTCAAGAAAGCGTCTTTATGCCCACAAGAGTGGTTGAGGGCAGATTGGGGTTGGTTGTCTGTTTAGTTTAAGATCAAAAATGGGCTTATAAGTGTGGGCGTCTGCCAGCCAGATACGGTGCAATTTAAATGTCAGGACAGTTAACGGAGATAATTTGCCTCACTGATAAGGAAACGCCAGTGTCTACATGTTTGTAAATAAGAAAGGTGTAATACTGTTTATAGTTTTCTCTGGATACTTACACTAAACCAAAGGCATAGACGAAGCAAAGTTCAATAATCAGAAGAATCTAAAACAGTCACGTGGAAGGCACAATTTTGTGTGAGACACAATACAATTTGAAACTTTTGTGAAAATGTGATTTCTTTCAATAGAGATTGTATCGCTGTCACACAATGTTTCTGTGTCAATATCTCCACCAGTTTGACACCTGTATTCATGGCAACATGCAGTACAGGAAGCAAAGCCATTTAGCAGCATTTCTGCACACACACACGCACACACACACACACACACACAAATCAGACTTTATTATATAGTGCACTTCATACCAGGAGGCGGCACAATGTGCTTCACAGTGGGGGAAAAGGGGGTTGGGGGGGTACACACACTCATGTTTCAGAGGGAAGCACAGAACCAGTTCATCCACACACACACTTCACATGTTAAAACCCACACTGAAAACCATATAGTTGCAAGCCTAGTGAAACTAAAACTCTCTATCTCCCTCCCTCTTATCTCTAACGCTCACTCATACACACACACATGCACACACTCACACAACAGGAAATCAAGCCATAGAGAATGTAAATGAAACTCACAGAGAGAGAGAGAGAGAGAGAGAGAGAGGGAGGGAGGGAGGGAGGGAGGGAGGGAGGGAGGGAGGGAGGGAGGGAGGGAGGGAGGGAGGGAGGGAGGGAGGAGAGAGAGGGAGGAGAGACAGTCAGCATTTGACTGTGAATGTGTTTTCTGTCAGTGTGTGTTCTGCAAGACCTGTCCTTCCTTCGACACAGGCAGCTAGCGGGGGAGGCTTGCGGTGCATGTGTTTGCGCATGGTGGAGTGTGTGTGTGCGAGTGAGTGAGTGTGTGCCATGCTACAGTAGTAGTAATGGATTCTCAGCACAGGACAGCGTTAGACATCTCCACCAGGAATCCTCAGGAAGACTTTGAGATCTTACTGCGCGTTGGAGGAGGGACATATGGAGAAGTCTACAAGGTCAGAATAATCGTTTTAACATTTTAACATCCTCCTTTTCACACATCCACCTATCTGGACTTTGTTTCAACTCAGTCCTTTCTCTCTGGGTCTGTACGTTGGAGTGATGGTTGAATGGCTTACTAATAGTTAGTTATAGTTCATTATAATTATAGTCCATTAATCAAAGGGATTTCTGTGTGAATTGAGCTGTGGGAGTTTTGTGCTTTCATGGTGTGTCTCTCTTCACCCTTGCTGTTGAGGTGTGAGCACTGTTCAAGGAAGTGGTTTTCAGATGAAGTGAAAGCAGCATTAGAAATTGGTTGTAACTTCAGAGATATTTCAAATATAATTCTTGTTCACAACAATCAGCATTTAAAGTTTATATTTGTAACCTTAAGTCTGACTTAAAAATCTGCAAAAGAAATCCCCCAAAACAGGGATTGAAAAGGTTCAGAAATCTGTTTTTTTTAGGCCTCAAGTTAACAGCTAATATCAAGTTTAAGGGCCTAAGACTTCCTGTTTGTTCTGGGTTGAATCATATTTAGAAGGTCAGATGCTGTCATACATGTTCTCCTTCTCCCCCCTCCCCCCCCCCCCCGCCCTACGTCCTGGACCCTCTGTCAGCAGTTACTTTTAGAGTGCAGTGGTCGTCAGCTCTAAGACATCACCTGTACTGGTTCTCTGAGCATGGTATCATCGGACAGTTATCATCGGCCAGTTATCAGTTTGACAGACTAACACTTTGAAGACTTCTGGAAGAGGAAGAGGTATGAAGAGAGATAGGAGAGAGACAAGGATGAGAGAGAGAGAGGGATGAGAGGGGGAGAGGGATGAGAGAGGGAGAGGGATGAGAGAGAGAGAGAGATGAGAGGGGGAGAGGGATGAGAGGGGGAGAGGGATGAGAGAGAGAGAGAGAGAGAGAGATGAGAGAGAGAGAAGGATGAGAGAGAGAGGGATGAGAGGGATGAGAGGGGGAGAGGGATGAGAGAGAGAGAGAGATGAGAGGGGGAGAGGGATGAGAGGGGGAGAGGGATGAGAGGGGGAGAGGGATGAGAGAGAGAGAGAGAGAGAGAGAGAGAGAGAGAGATGAGAGAGAAGGATGAGAGAGAGAGAGGGATGAGAGGGATGAGAGAGAGACAAGGATGAGAGAGAGAGAGGGATGAGAGGGATGAGAGGGATGAGAGGGGGAGAGGGATGAGAGAGAGAGAGAGAGAGATGAGAGAGAAGGATGAGAGAGAGAGAGGGATGAGAGGGATGAGAGGGATGAGAGGGGGAGAGGGATGAGAGAGAGAGAGAGAGAGAGAGAGAGAGAGAGAGAGAGAGAGAGAGAGAGAGAGAGAGAGATGAGAGAGAGAGAGGGATGAGAGGGGGAAAGGGATGAGAGAGAGAGGGGGATGAGAGAGAAGGATGAGAGAGAGAGAGAGAGAGAGAGGGATGAGAGAGAGGGGGGAATTAACATTTGGAAGCTTGTGGTTGGTCCTTAGCTTGTGTTGACCAAGATCACATTGCCTGTGACCCAGCACCACCAGCCCAATGCCCCAGCCCCAGCCTCAGCCGACTATATGTACAGTAATTTAAAGCAGAACTAAGTAAAGTGGAGAAGAATAGAATAGATTATATTTAAGCAGACCTGAGTAAAGTGGGATACATTAGAGTAGAACTGAATAAAGTAGAAAATATTAAAGTAGAATAGAGCAGCGTTGAGTAGAAGAGACTTGTCAGGTTAGGAAGACAGAGGCAGAGACAGAGGCAGAGAGAGGCAGAGGCAGAGACAGAGAGCGACTCCCTAACCCTCGCTGTTGTCCGTCAAGGAGACTTGATCCAGCTTTGGCAGGCTGTCACAGATCGACATCCACTGGCGACCAGGTTCAGCGTTGACTGACCCACGACCAGGCAGATGCTGACAGCTCAAACCCCCCACACCACAGGGAGGTGTGGAGGGGGGACAGAGGGAGGAGAGCAGGGATTAGAGAATGTCAGGAGCAGTAACAGTTACAGTAATATTACAATGAGATCCCTACCAGTCAAGTGTGGACTAGAGCAGCAATTTAGTGCAGCCCTAGACACCAAGGCGAGCCAGCCCTATGGAGCTAAATCAGGGCCAAATGTTTTGTCAATTCGAAAAAAAATCTTTAGTCAAAAAATGAAAGCTTGACATTGAAAATGTAAGTTTTGGTCGAAAACTTGAAAAATAAAACCATGTTTTCAAAGAAAAAATAAGTGTACCAATTTTTTTTCCAGGTTGAATAACATTTCGATAACATTTTTGAATATTTGTTTAAGTTATTAATTTTCATTTTTCACTTTCATATTTTTACATAGTTTCACTTTTTATGTTTTCACGTGAAATGTCACACACCTTTTTTTTTATGGCTTACATTTTTTTGTTAGTTTTTTTTTTTTTTTTTTTTCAGTTTCAGACTTTTGGCCTAGCCTACATCTTATATTTTCTGTTTGTGTGTGCCTATCTTTTTTTCTTATTTATATTTACAAGAATGCTGCTTGGTGTTGGTGCCAAATAATAATTATTGGTTGTTATTTAAAGGTGGTTGAGGTGAAAATTACCCCACAAAAACATATAAAAAATACATTTGGAAGCTTCAATATCGTGAATCTCCGTAAAATCAGAGTCTGAAGGATGACGTATAATGGATAAAGAGTTAATAAAGTTCTGCGTGTGATAGAGACGCATTTGCTGTTGATAAAAATGATGGGAGGAATTTAAGAAGCCTATAAAATGCACGCCAAACCGCGATTTGGCGTTAGAAAAAAGTTTTGAATGTGAAAACATGAAATGTGAAACCACTAAGTGAAAAATAAAAAATTATAAAAAATTATTAAAAATTATTCCAACATTTTATCAACATTTTATTCAACCTGAAAAAAAAATTGGTACACTTATTTTTTCTTTGAATACATGGTTTTATTTTTCAAATTTTCGACCAAAACTTACATTTTCAATGCCAAGCTTTAATCTTTCAACGAAAGATTTTTTTTATTATTATTAACAAAACATTTGGCCCTGATTTAGCTCCATAGGCGGGGGGCCTCAACATTTTTAAAAAAAAGTCCATAGCCCAGGGGCCTCAAGTGCTATTAAGACGCCCCTGGTAACAGGTTTACTTTATTTGTAAATTTAAGTTAAATGATACATATGCAGACATATAGATGCTTTATTTGTAATTTAAGAGTTATATGATAGACAAACACACACTTCAGGTTTACATTATTTGCAGTGAAGTTAGTAGATTAATATTAGATTATATTAGTGTTCTGGAGAAAATGGACATGGCAGTGTGCTGGTTTGGGAGACTGAAGCAGAATAGAGCTGAGCACAGTGGAGCAAAGTATAAAACATGAGAGTAGAGCAGCTGGTGTGAGCACAGAGCGGCTGATGCAAAGCGAGGGCGATGTGGAGCACACTTCCTCCTGGTGTGCACACAGCCCTGTCTGATGGCCTGTTTTCACAGGGTTGACAGAGTGCTTTTGCATTTCACACTTCTCGCCATCACAGGTTCTTAAATGCAGGGAATTTTAGAACATGAATAGCCCAAAGTTGTGGTCTGTAAACGCACACGTTATTCTGGCCTGCGTGTAGCCATACGCTTTTGAAACAACCTCCTAATGTTGCATTTTGCACAGTGAAAGCAGGCCAAAGTGTATGAATTGGTCTGTGTGTGTGTGTGTGAAGGTGCGTGCGTGTGTGTTGCACGTTGACCCAGAACAGGTTGGATTGGAGGGAGAGGAATGATAGGAGAGTGAGATAAGGTAGAGTGACAACTGAATACCAGGACTTGTTTGTCTGTTAGTCATCTTGTTTCCACGGTTGCCTCGTTCTAACTGTCTGACGTCTGTGGAGGCTAAAGAGAAGGGGGGTTCTGGGGGGGGGAAGGTTACCATGACTACGGTGTCACAGTGACCCCCTCCCCACCAAACAATGTGTACAGTCTGTGTCTGTGCTTCGGACAACTCTCACACGCATGATTGCACACCCGTAAACACAACAAACACACACAGACGATTACACTCACAAAACGTAGCGACACAACGTACACACTGACACACCAACTTGATTCGTTTAATCAGAGATCTTGTTGGGTGTTTCTGTAAGTTTACTGTTAGCTGGAGGCTGGAGACAGTGAGTCAACGACAGGGATGTCTGGTCAAACCAGGGACTGAATCCTACTAAAGCCATGCATCTGGCACCAGATGTTTCCACAGCGAAAACAACAGCTCTTGTTCCCGGTCCTTCATCACAGCAGCTAGCCTCTCAAACAGTTTCCCTAATCTAACTTCCCTAATTGTACTTTGTCTGGGAAATTTGGTTCCAGTAGATGAATGAGTTGAGCATTTGGAACAAGAACTGTAGCTGTCTGACCAGTTGTACAGCCTAAGCAGCTTCCAGCCACTCCTCACTGGAGACGTGTGGGCGGGGCTTCTGATGCATCAGCCAATAGGCATCAGTTATACTTGGTGCCAGGTGTGAAACCCATGACTACAGGACAGGAAGGTGACCTAAAACAAGAAGTGAGAGACTGTTGTATTTACAGCCTCTAAAGGGCCCGGTGTATGCGTGTGTGTGCGTGAGTGTGTGTGAGAGAGTGTGTGAATGTGTGTGTGCGAGTGTGTGTGTGTGTGAGAGTGTGTATAGAAGGTGGAGGGTGTGCTTGTAGGAACCAGCTGATTTATCTTTAACCAAAAAAAAGAGGAAGCAGGTCCTAAACTGAGTCTTGTGTTTCTAACTGCTTCAGCTCTGGTTCTACTATGAAGAGTTCTGGTTCTACCAGGGTTCTACTATGAAGAGATCTGGTTCTACCAGAGTTCTACTATGTAGAGCTCTGGTTCTACCAGGGTTCTACTATGAAGAGATCTGGTTCTACCAGGATTCTACTATGTAGAGTTCTGGTTCTACCAGGGTTCGACTATGAAGATATCTGGTTCTACCAGGATTCTACTATGTAGAGTTCTGGTTCTACCAGGATTTTACTATGAAGAGATCTGGTTCTACCAGAGTTCTACTATGTAGAGATCTGGTTCTACCAGAGTTCTACTATGTAGAGATCTAGTTCTACCAGGGTTCTACTATGTAAAGCTCTGGTTCTGAGTGGAGCTGCCTCATCAGAGCAGAGCAGAGCGGAGCAGAGCGGAGGAACAGGCGATGTTGATGTGTGAAGTGAACACTGCAGTAACCCCACAGGCCTCCAGGGGGGGCACTGTGTCTGTCTGGTTGTTTGTTTGTTTGCGGGAGTTCGGACCACCTCGTTCTACTTACGTCACCGTGGAAACCGCCTCCGGTTTCCATCCTTGTGTGTGTGCAGAGATAGACCAACTGTTCATTTAGAGCAGCAGCCCCCCCCCCGCTCCCCTCAACTTAAGGTGACCGTTACCACAGCGTTACCACTCTTCCCCTTTGACCCTGCCCGCCCCAGCAACCCAGGCCCAGCTCTACCCTTCAGCACTCTTTCCACTGTGTGTGACAGTGTGTGTGTGTTTGTGTACGAGAGTGTTTATGAGTGTTTGTGTGTACGTGTGTGAGTGTATGTGACTGTGTGGGTTCCTCTCTCAAAACGGGCTTTTGAATACTGTAACTGTGATCATGTGTGTCGAGCGTCTGCTAAATGACTCAACAGAAACATAACAGTAAATGAATAATATGAGTAAGGAAGTCATTTGTTTGTTGGATGCCTGTGTATGTATGTGTGTGTGTGTGTGTGTGTGTGTGTGTGTGTGTGTGCAGGGGCGCCGCAAGGAACATTGGGCCCCATGAAAAAAAGAAGAAGAAAAGTTAATCATTTCTATTAGTTTTTAATTGTTTTGTGGCCCCTGTCAGTCAGGGGACCTTAGAATCGTCCTAACCTTTCCCCCCTATTCAGTGCCCCTGTGTGTGTGCGTGTGTGTGTGTGAGAGAGGAGATAGTTGGGAGTAGTGTACAGTTTGTTTGTGAGTGTGTGAGTCTGACTGCAGAACTGCAACAGCCTCTCAACAACATGGCTCTGTTTATCTCTAACGAAGGGGATCAGATGGCTGAGCAGTTAAGGAGTCAGGCTGTTAATCAGAACGTTGCCGGTTCCGTTCCTGGCCGTTTGATTCCCAGGCCGTGCCAAATGATGTTGTGTCCTTGGGAAAGGCACTTCACCCTACTTGCCTTGAGGGAGAATGTCCCTGTACTTATTGTAAGTCGCTCTGGATAAGAGCGTCTGCTAAATGACTAAATGTAATGTGTCTGTGTCTTATGTATGTATGTGTGTGTGTGGTGTGTGTGTGTGTGTGTTTCCAGGCTCGACACAAGCAGAGTGGGGACCTGGCAGCCATCAAGCTCATTAAGATGGAGCCAGGTGAGACCAGGATACTGCAGGACCTCTGCTGATAAACAGGCCACAGTGTGATGGCACAGTCCAGTCAGGATGACATGCTCTCTCCCTCCCTCCCTTTCCCTCCATCCCCATCTTTCCCCCTCCCTCCCTCCCTCCCTCCCTCCCTCCCTCCCTCCCTCCCTCCCTCCCTCCCTCCCTCCCTCCCTCCCTCCCTCCCTCCCTTCCTCCCTCTTTCCCTCCATCCCCATCTTTCCCCCTCCCTCCCTCCCTCCCTCCCTCCCTCCCTCCCTCCCTCCCTCCCTCCCTCCCTCCCTCCCTCCCTCCCTCCCTCCCTCCCTCCCTCCCTTTCCCTCCATCCCCATCTTTCCCCCTCCCTCCCTCCCTCCCTCCCTCCCTCCCTCCCTCCCTCCCTCCCTCCCTCCCTCCCTCCCCTCCCCTCCCCTCCCCTCCCCTCCCCTCCCCTCCCCTCCCCCTCCCCATCTTTCCCCCTCCCTCCCCCCCTCCCTCCCTCCCTCCCTCCCTCCCTCCCTCCCTCCCTCCCTCCCTCCCTCCCTCCCTCCCTCCCTCCCTCCCTCCCTCCCTCCCTCCCTCTCTCCCCTCCCCCTCCCCATCTTTCCCCCTCCCTCCCTCCCTCCCTCCCTCCCTCCCTCCTTCTCTCCCTTTCCCTCCCTCCCTCCCTCCCTCCCTCCCTCTCTCCCCTCCCCATCTTTCCCCCTCCCTCCCTCCCTCCCTCCCTCCCTCCCTCCCTCCCTCCCTCCCTCCCTCTCTCCCTTTCCCTCCCTCCCTCCTTCCTTCCCTCCCTCCCTCCCTCCCTCCCTCCCTCCCTCCCTCCCTCCCTCCCTCCCTCCCTCTCTCCCCTCCCCCTCCCCATCTTTCCCCCTCCCTCCCTCCCTCCCTCCCTCCCTCCCTCCCTCCCTCCCTCCCTCCCTCCCTCCCTCCCTCCTTCCCTCCCTCCCTCCCTCCCTCCCTCCCTCCCTCCCTCCTTCCCTCTCTCCCTCCCTCCCTCCCTCCCTCCCTTCCTTCCTCCCTCCCTCCCTCCCTCCCTCCCTCCCTCCCTCCCTCCCTCCCTCCCTCTCTCCCCTCCCCCTCCCCATCTTTCCCCCTCCCTCCCTCCCTCCCTCCCTCCCTCCCTCCCTCCCTCCCTCCCTCCCTCTCCCTCCCTCTGTGTGTTCTCTCAGAGGATGATTTCTCAGTGATCCAGCAGGAGATCATAATAGTGAAGAGCTGCCAGCACCGCAACATAGTGGCCTACTACGGCAGCTATATAAGGTATGCACCGCAACATAGTGGCCTACTACAGCAGCTATATAAGGTATGCACCGCAACATAGTGGCCTACTACAGCAGCTATATAAGGTATGCACCACAACATAGTGGACTACTACGGCAGCTATATAAGGTATGCACCACAACATAGTGGACTACTACGGCAGCTATATAAGGTATGCACCACAACATAGTGGACTACTACGGCAGCTATATAAGGTATGCACCACAACATAGTGGACTACTACGGCAGCTATATAAGGTATGCACCACAACATAGTGGACTACTACGGCAGCTATATAAGGTATGCACCACAACATAGTGGACTACTACGGCAGCTATATAAGGTATGCACCACAACATAGTGGACTACTACGGCAGCTATATAAGGTATGCACCGCAACATAGTGGCCTACTACGGCAGCTATATAAGGTATGCACCACAACATAGTGGACTACTACGGCAGCTATATAAGGTATGCACCACAACATAGTGGACTACTACGGCAGCTATATAAGGTATGCACCACAACATAGTGGACTACTACGGCAGCTATATAAGGTATGCACCACAACATAGTGGACTACTACGGCAGCTATATAAGGTATGCACCGCAACATAGTGGCTTACTAAGGCCTAAGAACTCTCTCAAAATAAGGACAGCTCAGTGACGTGCGGTGAGGTTCGTGGCTGGGGAGACTCTTTCAAAGTCAGATTTACAAATATATGAATTCAACAGAGCAGCATCAATTCACCATACTGGCTGCTTGCACTTTGACTAATGGTTATGTTTCATATACCATAGCAGCATTCTTTACACACACATATTTGGCAAAAAAAAAAGCGTTACATTTATAGAGACTCAGAGAGAGCGCATCCTTTGCCATCACAATTCCACAATTCATACTCACTCAATAGAAATGAAAGCATATACAATCCATAACAAAAGACAAATGTTGTTTTATTCTTTAAAATAACTACATTTTTTCTCATCTGGTTTTATATAATTTTGTTATTTTCTTGCATGTGCATGTGTGCATGTGTGCATGTGTGTATGTGTGTATGTGTGTGTCCAGGGCCAACAAGTTGTGGATCTGTATGGAGTATTGTGGAGGAGGCTCCCTCCAAGACATCTACAATGGTGAGTGTGTGTGTGTGTGTGTGTTTAGGTGCGTCTGTGTGTAAGTGTTTAGATGCATAACATGGAGAGTGTGTGTGTGTGTGTCACTGACAAAGGATGAGAAAGTTTGACAATAATGTTGATCCTTTCCCTTATTCCCTCCATCCACTCCCCCCCTCACCCCCCCCCCTCACCTCCCCCCCTCACCTCCCACTCCCACCCATCACTCTTCTCTCTCCACCCCCCCAACTCTGCTCCCCCAACACTCTCCTCTGACCTTTGACCTATGCCCTCTGACCCGGCCTGCAGTGAGTGGCCCCCTGTCGGAGCTGCAGATAGCCTTCGTCTGCAGGGAGATGCTGCAGGTACGTCACCTCCACACCTGAGGCCTCACACACCTCCTCACACACCTCCTCACCTGAGGCCTCACACACCTCCTCACACACCTCCTCACCTGAGGCCTCACACACCTCCTCACCTGAGGCCTCACACACCTCCTCACCTGAGGCCTCACACAGCTCCTCACCTGAGGCCTCACACACCTCCTCACCTGAGGCCTCACACACCTCCTCACACACCTCCTCACCTGAGGCCTCACACACCTCCTCACCTGAGGCCTCACACACCTCCTCACCTGAGGCCTCACACACCTCCTCACCTGGGGCCTCACACACCTCCTCACACACCTCCTCACACACCTCCTCACACACCTCCTCACCTGAGGCCTCACACACCTCCTCACCTGAGGCCTCACACACCTCCTCACCTGGGGCCTCACACACCTCCTCACACACCTCCTCACACACCTCCTCACACACCTCCTCACCTGGGGCCTCACACACCTCCTCACACACCTCCTCACCTGAGGCCTCACACACCTCCTCACCTGAGGCCTCACACACCTCCTCACCTGGGGCCTCACACACATCCTCACACACCTCCTCACACACCTCCTCACACACCTCCTCACCTGAGGCCTCACACACCTCCTCACCTGAGGCCTCACACACCTCCTCACCTGAGGCCTCACACAGCTCCTCACCTGAGTCCTCACACACCTCCTCACCTGGGGCCTCACACAGCTCCTCACACACCTCCTCACCTGAGGCCTCA
Organism: Hypomesus nipponensis; assembly: GCF_054491055.1. Lineage (NCBI taxonomy): Eukaryota > Metazoa > Chordata > Actinopteri > Osmeriformes > Osmeridae > Hypomesus > Hypomesus nipponensis. The sequence continues at coordinate 17,958,659 of NC_140375.1, read as the reverse complement.
CACACCTCCTCACCTGAGGCCTCACACACCTCCTCACACACCTCCTCACCTGAGGCCTCACACACCTCCTCACCTGAGGCCTCACACACCTCCTCACCTGGGGCCTCACACACCTCCTCACACACCTCCTCACCTGAGGCCTCACACACCTCCTTACACACCTCCTCACCTGAGGCCTCACACACCTCCTCACACACCTCCTCACCTGAGTCTTCTGATTCCAACATCTTTACTGCTTGAGCAACAAGCACTAGCCTTCATCAGGGATCCTGAGTGTCTGGTCCCCTGTGTGCTCCTCCAGGGTCTGAACTACCTCCACGACCAGAAGAAGATCCACAGGGACATCAAGGTGAGCAGGGAGACTGGGGCTGGCTGGAGACGGGGGGGTCATCACATGTGTGCGTCCAGTAACTGGTTCTAACTTCCTGTTGACTCACTGTTTGTATCACCTCACTTCTTGTCCTCCAGGGAGCCAACATCCTCCTCAACGACCAGGGGGAGGTGAAGCTGGGTCGGTGGATGATGGAGACACACGCACACACGTGCACACACACGTGCACACACATGTGCACACGTGCACACACACGTCCACACACACGTGCGCACACACGTGCGCACACCCGTGCACACACACAAGACTGTTTTCAGCTCTGTGTTGTTTTCTTTCTCTGATCAGCTGACTTTGGGATCTCAGCTCAGATCACAGCCACTTTGGCTCGCCGCATGTCCTTCATAGGAACACCCTACTGGTGAGCACCCACACCCACCCCACTAGCCCCACTAGCCCCACTAGCCCCACTAGCCACATTAGCCCCACTAGCCCCACTAGCCCCACTAGCCACATTAGCCCCACTAGCCCCACTAGCCACACTAGCCCCATTAGCCCCATTAGCCCCACTAGCCCCACTAGCCACATTAGCCCCACTAGCCCCATTAGCCCCACTAGCCACATTAGCCCCACTAGCCCCACTAGCCCCACTAGCCACATTAGCCACATTAGCTCTACTATCCCAATAGCGCTACCAGCCTATTAGCTCTACTAGCCCCAGTAGACACACTAGCTCTACTTGCCTCATCAGCCACACTAATCCCATTAGCTCCCCCTTAACCACACTCACTAGCCCCTCTTGGCCACTAGCCAACGAGGTCCAGCTGGAGGTTGCAGCTTGTGGTGACACTCCCCTCCCGTCCACAGGATGGCACCAGAGGTGGCAGCAGTGGAGATCAAGGGCGGGTACAACGAGCTGTGTGACATCTGGTCTGTGGGGATCACAGCCATCGAGCTAGCCGAGCTGCAGCCCCCCCTGTTTGACGTGCATCCTCTGAGGTACACACACACACACACACCCTGAGGTAATCACACACACACACCTTGAGGTAATCACACACACACACCCTGAGGTAATCAGAGAGACTGGAGGTTTCGGTGTCTGTACTGTCCAGAGAGCAGGAGGGGTCTGTTAGTTTGTTTGTTCAGAGATGTGTGTTACATTCTTATGGGGATCACACACACACATTTCCAGCATGTTTCCTCTCTTTATAGGGTACTGTTTCTGATGTCCAAGAGTGGATACCAGCCTCCTAAACTAAAGGACAAGGCCAAATGGTAAACACTCAACACAGTTGCTAGGATACGCGTAGATCATTGGAGGCGGATTCAAGGGATCGCAGGTTCAAATCCCCCCCGTCAAACGCATCATCCCCCCCAGCTCCATGACCTCTGACCTGGGGCCAGCTCCATGACCTCGGACCTGGGGCATGCTCCATAGAGCGAGTTTACTGAATAAGCCAGGTTTATATCTCGGTTTATATATGTTACTTTCCCTGCCATACGCCTGGCTTATTCTTTATACTCGCTTTATTGGACAGGTTCCAGGTCAGGGTATCAAAAACAAACCTTTCAATGAAGGGGGAGTGAAGGAGGATATGGGGACTGTTGATTGAGCTGTTACAAGTTCAGAATCCCCTCCCTGTACGTCACTTATGGATGAAAGCGTCTACAAATAAACACATGAAAGTTTCTTTCTGTAGACGTGAAGCTCTATTCCATTGCTGGGAGTCTGGTAGTGTAACCCTGTCCCTGCTCTCTCTGCCCTGGTCCTCATCAGGTCCTCCTTGTTTTATAACTTTGTGAAATCCATGCTGGTCAGAAACCCCAAGAAAAGGCCTGCAGCGTCCAAGATGCTTACAGTGAGTAAAGGGTCACATTGTTTAGCTTTTATCATTTTCATCACATCTTCTTCGCCCCTCAATAGCCTCTCTGTAACTTTAGCTTTTTCCTTTCCTCCTGGAACCCCCTTCCCCTCCATTATCCCCTCCCCCTCTTCCTCTCCCTCTCCCCCATCCTCCTCTCCCTCCTCCCTCCCCTCCTCCCTCCCTTCTCCCTCCTCCTCAGCACATGTTTTTGACTCAGCACACCCTGAGACACGATCTGACCCTTGACCTCCTGGAGAAGCTCAGGAACCCTGAGAAGCTCAAGCCCTGTCTGGCGGAGGAGGATGAGATAGAGGTCAGAGGTCGACCCGAGCAACAAAATTATATTCAAAGTATAAGAGTTCAAACATACTTACATTTACTGAAGTTTTCGATACGTGGTTGAACTGCTTGGACTGTGTCCTGACAGTAAATGAAGAATATTACATGTTTTGTCAGGATAGCTGGATCTAATTAGACCATTGAATGTTGTCCCTGTGTTTTTATGTTGATAATGTCAGGCTACTTATTTATAGACCAACTGCAGTCTAATGTGTGTGACATCCTTCAGCCAATAAATTAAATGTTGCTGAATGATTGAAGGGCTACACAACTAAAGTTCAAATTAAATAATCACTGACTGTCAAAAAAGAAATTAATGTCAGATTGAGAAGGCAATTTAATTTTACGATCATGTCATTTCTATGTGCAAGAAGCACCATTTAGTGATCATTCCTATCAGTTACAACGTCACTGTCATGTGACTGGATATCTAAACTTTAAGTAAAGGGCCGTGCGACGGAACCGTCCAGCCAATAAAATTAACGCTTTTGAGAACAAGACGCACATTTTGACACCAACACTATGTGGTGTAACAAATTTAGGGATTATTAAAGTGGGGAAAATTGACTAAACATGAGAAAGAATGTAGGATGTACCTTGCAAAAGGCAAGCGCACCCATAAAGAGTACTGTCATTGTTTAAAGATTTTGTTTAATACATTTAAATTAGATTTCAGTAGACTCTTTTTCCACTTGGGTCAACATGTTACATGTGACTCCTTGACTTAGTGGTGGACTAAGGGTTGGAAGTCAAACTAGGTCCACAAGCAAAAGCTAGGATGAGGCACTAGCTTTGAGCTACAATGGTTTGGATAATTGAAATCAATCGAATTAGGACGTTCCTGTTCTGAAGAATTTGACTCAATTGTACAGCAGCCTGAAACGACCTTTGACGTTGTTTGTGCGCCTGGCATTAGGCAGAGACTCACCTGTGCTGCTTGTCTCAGGTGGTGGTTCACCTGTGTGCTGCTTGTATCACCTGTGCTGCTGTGTGTCAGGCAGAGACTCACCTGTGCTGCTTGTCTCAGGTGTTGGTTCACCTGTGTGCTGCTTGTATCACCTGTGCTGCTGTGTGTCAGGCAGAGACTCACCTGTGCTGCTTGTCTCAGGTGTTGGTTCACCTGTGTGCTGCTTGTATCACCTGTGCTGCTGTGTGTCAGGCAGAGACTCACCTGTGCTGCCGTGTGTCAGGTGGCGGTTCCTGGGTCCATGAGAAGAATCCACTCCATCAACAGACACAACCAGGCTGAGAGGACCAACTCTGACATCAGCAGTAAGACACCCCCTGATTGGTTACTTCTCTTCCTGTTTGCTCAACCTCTAGTAAACATGGTTTTGAGTTTTGAGTTGTGTAAACAAAAGAGATGTTATTTATTGTAATGTCTCTCCCTCTCTCTATAACTCTGTCTGTTTCTCCCTCTCTCTATAACTCTGTCTGTTTCTCCCTCTCTATTTCCTGTGTGTGTGAAGTGGGACAGATCTACACCCAGAGGCCAGTGAACAGAAAGACAGACTCACCAGAGTCTATGGTGAGAGTGTGTGAGGAAGGGGGGCAAACTGATCACCAGAGATGGCAACATTTCTCACACACACAACAAGAAACAGTGCAAAAGTGCAAACTTTTTCCAAACTTATTTCCCAAACTTTTTCCAAATCTTTTTCCAAAACGTTTTCCCAATCTTTTTCCTAAACATTTCCAACATTGCTGAGTACTTGATGAGGTCTCTACTCACTTAAGTATAGTTTTTAATATTTTTTAAACCTTTCAAAACATTTTTTTCCCACACACACGTCACAAAAAGTTAATAGTATTTTTTCAACCTTTTTTGAAAATAATTTTTTAGAAAATGTTTTTTCAACCTTCAGCAACGGCGGTATTTGTATGTCCACCAACAAAGCATAATGGTTTCTGTTATCTCACTACACCGTCAGTTCAAACTCAGCAGTGCTTAAATATCTCCATCAAACAGCAGACCTACATACAAACGCTCCACCAATACAATCAACACTCCCGGATTTAGACACATTGAAATCAGCTGTGACACGTCATTGATCTAAAATCTGCTTCTTTCTCTTGACTGCCTCAGGTACTGCCATCTGTGCGATCCACTGTTAGTGAAAGGAGTCCAATCAGGTAACGGGATCACCCCCGAGCAGCCAATCACATGCTGCATGATCCACTGATGTTCAGAAGAGTATCTTTGCTCCTCACTCCTCGTCATTTAACGTTGTTAAAGATTTCACTCTTTCCTTTTGTTTCCCTCCCTCCTCTCCTCCTTCTCAGAGATGGACTGATGGATTCAGATGATGACTATGATGACGTTGACGTGTAAGGATCACAAAGAAACAAACATTGTTCCTATATTTGATTATTTGTTTCTATTCTCATTCATTTTTGAGTAACACTTTTCTCTCCTCTCCCAGCCCCACGATACAGTACTGCAGGTAAACTAAGTCAATCCATGATCAAGTTCCACTCTCTCTTTCTAACTCTCATTCATTCTCTTTCTCTCTAAATCTATCCAACACTCCCTCTTACTCTTTCTCTTGCAAACTCTCTCTCTTTTTCTCATTAACTCTTTAATTCTCTCTTTAACTCTCTTTCCTCTGTATCCCTCTCATGACTAAACCCAAACGACGAGTGTTTACCTGTGTGTCTCCTCCTGACAGACGGACGATGCCGACAGATGACGTTCCTCCCCCTCTCCCTCCCAAGGTGAGAGGCACCAGGCCTTCCCCTCACCCGGGTCCAGGGTCTGAGTTCCACAAATGCAAATCAGATCTGTCTCCTATTTGAATATTTAGAGGAAGGCAATGGTTGTGTGCGTGTTTCACCGAGGTTCGAACCTCGGGGAGCTACCATGCCGTTAAGGTTGTTCTGCTCTAGTCTGACAGCCCAGGACAAAACACCACAGAAGAAGACTGCGACAAGCAGGCCTGACGACCTCTGACCTCTGACCTTGTCTCTGCAGCCTAAGACCCGCACCAGTTCGGAGGAAAGCGTGACGGGGGAGGAGGATAAGGGGCGGCCCTCTCTCCAGGCCCCGCCCCCCCTCACTCGGACCTCCAGCGCGCCCCGCCCCACGCCCCGCCCCAGGTCCAAACGCAACGTCAAGTCTGGTGAGGATCCAGGCCGGAGCACTTCTCCGGTTCTGCACGGTGCTGTTCAGATACACATCAAATACGGGTTCTATCTAAGGGTTCTATCAAAGGACTCTGTGCAGAGGGTTCCCCTGCCTTTTTCCAGTCAGTCAGCCCTGCTGTACGTGGCACCCTTTATAATTTCAGCGTGTTTGACCCGCTGCCCCTCCCCACTCTCCCCAGACCCACCAGGAGTTCCAGTGGGCCTGGTGAACACCCCCCCAGACCTGGCCCCCCCAGACCTGGCCCCCCCAGACCTGGCCCCCCCAGACCCGACCCCCCCTGAGCTGCCCCCTAAAGACCCCCGCAGGAGGCTACATCTCCAGGTATGACACACTGAAGGAAAGAGCAGAGACTGTCTGTTTGAGCGCATTACAAGTCTCTTTGAATGTCTCTTTGGGTGAGTTTGTCTTCTGTTGGATGTGGACGTGATAGTGTTTTCATGTATGTATCCATTTCCCTCGTTTCCAGGAGCCTGTTGAATGCACCAGTCCTGTCATTAAGAAACCTCCGGTAAGTTTATCCAGCATCTCCCCTGTATGGTACAGTACATCCCTGGACTGGGCTAACCTGGTATTTACGTATTTACGTGTGTAAGACCTTCAAAAATACATATTTTTATGATTGACCCCCGTCCTCTTCCTCCTCCTCCTCCTGTCTTCTCCTCCTCCTCCTCCTCCTCTTCCTTCTCCTCCTCCTCCTTTTCCTCCTCTTTCTCCTCCTCCTCCTATTCCTCTTCCTCATCCTCCTCCTGTCTTCTCCTCCTCCTTCTCCTCCTCCTCCTCCTGTCTTCTCCTCCTCCTGTCTTTTCCTCCTCCTCCTCCTCCTCCTCCTCCTCCTCCTCCTCCTCCTCCTGTCTCCTCCTCCTCCTCCTCCTCCTCCTGTCTTTTCCTCCTCCTGTCTTTTCCTCCTCCTCCTCCTCCTCCTCCTCTTCCTCCTCCTCCTCCTCCTCCTCCTCCTCCTCCTCCTCCTCCTCCTCCTCCTGTCTTCTCGTCCTCCTCCTCCTCCTCCTGTCTTCTCGTCCTCCTCCTCCTCCTCCTGTCTTCTCCTCCTCCTGTCTTCTCCTCCTCCTCCTCCTCCTGTCTTCTCCTCCTCCTCCTGTACAGGTGTACTTTAAGAAAGTGTTTCATGGCTGTCCTCTCAGAGTCCACTGCTCGACCACGTGGGAAAACCCAACGACCAGAGGTCTGCCTCATCAGAACGATCATCTTCACAGATCACACAAACACTGGGCGCTGAAACGACCCAGGTCGACCCTGTTACACGGATCATCAAGACAAAAGAAGTTGACAAAATATGTTTCTACTGTGTAACTGCACACCAATCAGCCTGGCCCATGACCTCCAGTGACCCCCCCTCCCCGACTCTCCTCTCCCCCAGATCCTCACCTGATCCTGGGTGCAGACGAGGGCATCTACACCCTCAATCTGAACTGCTCCGAAGCCACCATGGAGCTGGTGAGAACCTGCTCTCGCTTATATATATCTATAATCCATAGAGGGATATGGCGTGCATTCTAGTCAGTTATATTTCTATGATCCATGAGGATCCGTGAGGCTATGCCAGTTCAATTTAATCTAGTCTGGTGTTATCTACGTGGTCTCCAGTGGCACCTTATCTAGTTGACTGTATATCCATGTCCTCTGAGCTCTCCTCTCTCTGTGTGTGTGCGTGTGTGTGTGCGCGTGTGCGTGTGTGTGTGCGTGTGTGTGTGTGTGTGTGTGTGTGCAGCTCTACCCAGGGAAGTGTACCTGGGTCTACACCATCAGTAACGTCCTGATGTCAGTGTCTGGTGAGACTCACAGAACAAAAGACCTCTTCTACTCATGTTTGACCTTGTGTGTGCTTTACTTGTGTGTGTGTGTGCCTTACCTGGGTGTGTGTCTGCATCTGGGTGTGTATGTGGTGTGTGTGTGTATATGGTGTGTGTGTATGTGGTGTGTGTGTGTGTGTCTCCTCAGGTAAATCCTCCCAGCTGCACTCCCACGTGTTGAAGGAACTGTATGAACAGGCACGGAAAGAGCAGCGGATGGTTTCCCTGCCAACGCATCGCTTGTTACCCAGGTAACCTGTGTGTGTATTCAAATTACAATAACTGTCATTCAAAACTCATTAATTTGGAAATAATAGCGAGCTGGTTTCCATCATAAACCATCCATACAAACCATTTCATAATCATCATCCTAACATGAGGAAGTCCATCTACATAAATTGATATTTTTCTGATCTTACCTATCGAGCAACATCACCAGCTTGTTGTGTTTGACGTGACATCATGCTGTGTGTGTATGTATAGGAAGTACGCTGTGACCTGTAAGATACCAGACACCAAGGGCTGCCAAACCTGCACCGTAGGTGAGAATGGAGGGCAGCAGGGCCGGGGGGCAGGGCCGGGGGGCAGGGCCGGGGGGCAGGGCCGGGGGGCAGGGCCGGGGGGCAGGGCCGGGGGGCAGGGCCGGGGGGCAGGGCCAGGGGGCAGGGCCGGGCTGGGGGCAGGGCCGGGGGGCAGGGCCGGGGGGCAGGGCCGGGCTGGGGGGTGACAGCAAAGTGGATAGAAAACACAAGACTAGACAACATGAAGTTCTGTCTCCCTCTCTCCCCCCTCTCCCTCTATCTTTTCTTTCCCTCTCTCTCTTCCTCCCCCCCCCGTCACCATCCCCTAACTCTCTCTCTCCCCTTCTCTCCCCCTGCTTTCAGCCAGTAACATCCTACCTCTCTCTCCCTCCTCTCAGCCAGTAACACCCTACCTCTCTCTCCCCCCTTTCAGCCAGTAACACCCTACCTCTCTCTCCCCCCTTTCAGCCAGTAACACCCTACCTCTCTCTCCCCCTTTCAGCCAGTAACACCCTACCTCTCTCTCCCCCCTTTCAGCCAGTAACACCCTACCTCTCTCTCTCTCCTCTCAGCCAGTAACACCCTACCTCTCTCTCCCTCCTCTCAGCCAGTAACACCCTACCTCTCTCTCTCTCCTCTCAGCCAGTAACACCCTACCTCTCTCTCTCTCCTCTCAGCCAGTAACACCCTACCTCTCTCTCTCTCCTCTCAGCCAGTAACACCCTACCTCTCTCTCTCTCCTTTCAGCCAGTAACACCCTACCTCTCTCTCCCTCCTCTCAGCCAGTAACACCCTACCTCTCTCTCCCCCCTCTCAGCCAGTAACACCCTGCCCAGTTGTGTGTTCCTGTGTTGTGCTCTGGAGTCCAGTGTGGTTCTACTACAGTGGTACGAGCCCATGCACAAGTTCATGCTGGTCAAGGTAGGTCAGCTTCTCTCTCCCCCATCTCCCCTCCATCTCCACCTCCTCACAGCACCTACCATACATCCAGCCTAATCTCCCCCACAGTACCTACCATACCTCCAGCCTAATCTCCCCCACAGCACCTACCATACATCCAGCCTAATCTCCCCCACAGCACCTACCATACCTCCAGCCTAATCTCCCCCACAGCACCTACCATACATCCAGCCTAATCTCCCCCACAGCACCTACCATACATCCAGCCTAATCTCCCCACAGCACCTACCATACATCCAGCCTAATCTCCCCCACAGCACATACCATACCTCCAGCATAATCTCCCTCACAGCACCTACCATACATCCAGCCTAATCTCCCTCACAGCACCTACCATACATCCAGCCTAATCTCCCCCACAATACCTACCAGACCTCCAGCCTAATCTCCCCACCTCCTCCTTCTCCAGCACTTTGACTTCCCCCTGCCCTCCCCCCTGCGGGTGTTTGAGATGGTGGTGGCCCCGCAGCAGGAGTACCCCCTGGTGTGTATCGGGGTGTCTCGGGGCTCGGGGCCCAACCGGCCAGACCGGCCGGTCCAGATGGACCACATCAACCTCAACTCCAACACTTCCTGGTTCACCAGCGCCGGCCTGGGTATGGACCCTGTCTTTAATATATAGTCACTCATTACGTTTTTTGTTTATTTTCTTCTGTCTTCTGCCTTGTTTCTGCCGCTCTTTGCATGTGTGTGTGTGCGTGTATCAACGTGTGTGTGTGTGTACCAATATGTGTGTGTGTGTACCAATATGTGTGTGTCCAGAGAGCCGCAGTTCAAGTACAATCCAAGTGACCCAGCTGGACAGCAACACCCTGCTAGTCCGTATTGACAGTAAGTTGACACAACACGACTGACTGATCCGTGACACTGACTGAGTTTGGCATGACCTGCATCTCCACTGTTGCTGTTCCCTCCAGAGTCAGTTCACACAGTCAACCTGGAGGGGGCGACGCGGAGCCACAGGGCTTTGCCTGCTGAGACCAGCTTCACATGTGATGTAGAACGAATAGGTGAGGAGATGAAGGGTGGAGGGAAGGATGGAAATGTGAATGTCTCTGAACTTCCCTTTTGCAAATTATATTTTCTCTCTCCCTCTCCCCGTGTCCCTAACCTTATTCTCCTCTTCCTTCCTCCTCTCCCTTCAACCCCTCCTTTCCTCCCCCTTCCTCCTCTCCCCTCAACCCCTCCTTTCCTCCCCCTTCCTCCTCCCCCCTCCCCTCCTCTCAACCCCCTCCCTCCCCTCCTGTCCTCTCTTCCCCCTCCTCCCCTCTCCCCTCCTCCCCCCTCCCCTCCTCTCAACCCCCTTCCTCTCCCCCCCTGTCCTCTCTTCCCCTCCTCCCCTCTCCTCTCCTCTCCCCTCCTCCCCCCTCACCTCCTCTCAACCCTCTTCCTCTCCCCTCCTCTCCCCTCCTGTCCTCTCCTCCCCTCTCCTCCCCCTCCCCCCCCCCCACCAGTCTATGTGGAGGACAGCCTCCTGGGGGTGTGGCGTCACGGTTGGCAGCGGAGGGGGGAGGGGTCACAGGCCTTACAGGAACTCAGAGACCTCAAGAAGACCTTCCGTCTGGTAGACTCTGACAGGTACAACACACACCTGCACACGCACACCTGCACACAGAGTAACACACAAAGACACACACTTCCAGACCGTACACACCCTTAGACAGGCATGCTAGGTGAGCAGAGTTGTAATTTCCACTCCCTCCAATCCCCCGGCAGGATCGTTGTCCTGGAAACACGACAGACGGAGGACCAATCAGGGCTCTGCAACCTGTACACTCTGGAGATTGCTCAGGACTACGTCCTCATTCCCTGACCCCAGGGTATCATGGGAAATGTAGTGTGGACACTGAAATCAGACAAGCTTGTCATGAAAGGCTCTGGTCTATATGGACTTATACGGGTAGTTTAGACAATATGAGAGTTTCATACTTCCAAATGTGTGTTTTGAGGGAGAGAGGGAACCCTTGATTGGTTGTGGGAATGCCCTTTGACCTTACTTCCTTTTAAGGTCAACATTGCTGACCTGATTGGCCCCTACAAGCAGGTTCATGCAGGATTCACTCTTTAGAGCTACAGCCAGCCTAGCCTCTCTCTCTTACACACACGCATGTACACACACACAGCTGGATTTACATACAAAAGCACTATTAATTAATTGTAATGACGTTTTTAATTTTTTTTTAATAATTAAGCACATTCTAATAAAATAGGGGTATCAGCCTGAAAAATATGTTTGTCATTCTTGTCTCTTTTTGTATTTTACATTTTTACTTTCTCATTGAGGGGAATGTGGTTCTTTCACATTGACTGAAGCCTCTACGGAGCATGCGCGCTGAAAGAGCATCCTCGGTCATATACAAGTCAAAACTACATTTTGTATTTCACTACATAAACGTAGTATATAGTTTCAATCTGATCAAATGATGGTCACGTTCTCCTTGTCGCCTCGAGGTAAAACTGGTGCTGCGCAAATTATGATCTAGCCTATAGATCACCGGGACCCTAACGACTCGACAAATTACCGAGTAAGTGGTCGGGGCTTGGTCGAGCTTTCTGCAGACGACCCCCCAGGAACTTGACGCACGCACGCACGCTCGGCACGCTCGCTCACTGACAGAACACTGCCCCATGGACAGGCGCGAGCTCTCCGTGCCGCTGATGGCAGGAGGGGAGGCAGGCTAGCATGGCTCGCAAAGGACCGTCTGTTGTCGCCTGGTTTCTAGCGATATTTGAGCACTTTTGGTGACACGCTGGACTCGCCGTCGGATGGATATGCATTGTGCGGAGATCAGTCCATCTCTCTCGTTTCCATCGTAGTCTTCCGTGTTCTATTTCCAGGTCAAAATCTTGGGTTTCCTGTGCGGCTTGTTTGTACTAAAAATGGCCGGAGATGGAGCCGCTCTGAAGGATATCAATGAGATTAAATCCCAGTTCAGGACTAGAGAGGGATTCTACAAACTGTTGACCCTTTCCGACTCACAACAGCGGGGCGGACTACCTCGGGGTCCGTCCGCAGGTGCCACGGTGGGCCCCGGGGGCGGACCGGGTTCGATACCCGGCGGTGGGGTAGGTCTGGTGCAGGGGCCCGGAGCTGCCTCCTCCAATGCCGCAGCCAACTCCTCTCCGGCGGGCTTCCTTCCCCCAGTCCGGGTCTCCATGGTGAAGCTCCAACCGGAGGACCCGAGCGAGGAGTCCGAGCGAGTGTGCTTCAACATAGGCCGAGAGCTCTATTTTTACACGTACACGAACATTAAGAAGGTAAATTGTCTCTCCGCCTTCAATTACAGGGTGACTGAGATTGATCACATTCAGGCAGTTAGCCTTAGCTAGTAGGCTCGCTAGCTTTATTCTGACGGTCAGTACTACTAGCACACTGTTGCTCGGAATATATCGTCATTATCAGTAAGAAACAATATCCTCAACATTGTGTGTATGAACGTCAATTAGTGCAGTTATGGCCGCGCTGAATGAGTGTATTGATGCCTAAACGGCACACGGTGGAGCCGTATGAAGCTGATCATAAAGGCGGAAACATTATGTCAGGGATGGATGGATGGATGGAATGTTACTATGTAGGCTACGGCGGCAGCATCGTCGGTGCGTTAGCGTGACTGGACTATTTTCGCCGCGCGCATCAAGATATTGTCCTAAAGGAAAACAGATGGGTATTCAATGCATAGAATTAAAACAGCTGGAGTTGTTTAATGCTCGATCCTTTACACAGCACGCGCATTGTAATATGCACCGAAACAGACCGGCCAGAGGAAGGCGGAGACATGAGGATGTGATATATGTAGGCATGCGTGTGCCAACCTGTAGCAACGCGACTGCCGTTAGCAACTGGCTTCTGTTGGAGAGGATGAAGTCTAATTAATCAGTGTTGTTTGAGGCCTGGATGGCCTGTCCAGATACAACTGCTATTTTGACATTTCCGAGGCTTCTAATTAAAATAATTGAACCCCGCTACCCTGGTGAGACAATCACCACCATATGTGAGGCTGATCACTCTCTTCTCTCTCTCCATCTCTCTCTCCCCCATCTGTCACTCTCCCTTTCCTCTTTTCTGTCTGTATCGGTCTTCTCTGTCTGTATCTGTCTCTCCTCCACCCCAGGCAGTGGACCTCAGTAAGCCGATAGACAAGCGCATCTATAAGGGGACCCAGCCCACCTGCCATGACTTCAACCAGTACTCAGCCACGGCCGACAGCGTGGCCCTGATCGTGGGCTTCTCAGCCGGACAGGTCCAGTACCTGGACCCCATCAAGAAGGAGACCAGCAAGCTCTTCAACGAGGAGGTGTGTGTGTCGGTGTGTGTGTGTGTGTGTGTGAGAGAGAGAGAGCGAGAGAGTGTGTATGTGTGTGTGTGTTATGGAGGGAGGCAGGTGTGTGTGTATGCTTGTGAGTGTGTGTTTGGGGGTGGGGGGGACTTGTTTGAGTGTGTGTTTGTATTGTTTTTTCTCTGAAATATGCATGAAACTGCAGAGTCATGCTCAGTGTTAATGAGCTGGCCTGGACCAGGCATGTGGGAAACAGCTTAGACACAGAGTTCCACCTCCTTTTGGAGGTGTTTTGTTAAGGTTCTGAACCAATTAAGTTGTTGTTGTAAGTTCAGGAGATGGTGTTTGGTAGGAGTTTCCTGTTCCATCTCTGAAGCTTCACCTCCTCTGAGAAGTCTCTGAAGCTTCTCTCTCTCTCTCTCTCTTTCTGTCTGTCTGTCTGTCGGTCTGTCTCTCTTTCTTTCTTTCTGTCTGTCTGTCTGTCTGTCTGTCTCTCTTTCTGTCTGTCTGTCTCGTTTCCCCTCGTACATGCCTCTCTCTCGTGTCTTTCAGTCTGTCTTCATCTTTCCTTCTGTGACTTGGTTGCTCTGATATTTATCATCATTAAACTGTCAGTGATAGGTGAACGAAGCAACGTTCTAATGAAGCCAGAATCTTCCACTTTTTCTGATTCCTCTTCTTTGCTTCCCCCTCCCCACTCAGAGGTTAATAGACAAGTCCAAGGTGACCTGTCTGAAGTGGCTCCCTAAGTCAGACAGCTTGTTCCTGGCTTCCCACGCCAGCGGCCACCTGTACCTCTACAACGTGGAGCACCCCTGCGGCACGGCCCCGCCCCAGTACTCCCTGCTGCGGCAGGGCGAGGGCTTCGCCGTGTACTCCTGCAAGACCAAGACCCCCCGCAACCCGCTCCTGCGCTGGGCCGTGGGCCAGGGAGGCCTCAACGAGTTCTCCTTCTCCCCGGACGGCGTGCACGTGGCCTGTGTGGGGCAGGACGGCTGCCTGCGCGTCTTCCACTTTGACTCCATGGAGCTGCAGGGCGTGATGAAGAGCTACTTTGGCGGGCTGCTCTGTGTCTCCTGGAGCCCCGACGGGAAGTACCTGGCCACGGGTGGAGAGGACGACCTGGTCACCGTCTGGTCGTTCGCTGAGAGCCGCGTGGTGGCGCGGGGCCACGGCCACAAGTCCTGGGTCAACGTGGTGGCCTTCGACCCCTTCACCACCAGCGTGGAGGACGAGGAGCCCATGGAGATGAGCGGCAGCGAGGAGGACCTCCAGGGGGCGCCGCCCCCCCCGCCCCCCGTCCACTTTGGGAGGGTTCGCACCAGCAGCACGCTGTCCCGTCTCTCCCGCCTGTCCCGGCACAGCTCCAGGGGTGGCGGGTCGCCGGCGGTGACGTATCGCTTCGGCTCTGTGGGGCAGGACACCCAGTTCTGCCTGTGGGACCTGACTGATGACGTGCTGTACCCACGCCTGCCGCTGTCCCGCGCCCTCACCAACACCTTTGGCTCCGCCCTGGCGCCCTCGGGGAGCGGGGGGCTCAGCAACGCTGGGACAGGGGGGGTGGAGGGGCACCATCACCCCACCCCCACCACCACCTCCTCTAACCCCCACCAGCCCCCCACCCTGCCCCTGCCCTTGCCCCGCTCCTTGTCCCGGTCCAACTCCCTCCCCCACCCCGCTGTGGCCAACGTCTCCAAGGGCGCTGGGGCCACGGAAGGAGGGGGGAGGAGGAGGGGGGGAGGAGGAGGGGGGGAGGGGGAGGAGGGGCGAACATCACCCCGTTCAGCATCGGCCGCTTCGCCACACTGTCGCTGCAGGAGCGCAAGTCGGACAAGTCCGGGGGGGGCGGGGGCCACGGGGGGGTGGCCGGGGCCGAGAAGGAGCACAAGCGCTACCACAGCCTGGGCAACATCAGCAAGAGCAATGACAAGATCAACGTGGCTCCTCGCAGCGCCCGCCTGGACGCCGCCAAGGTGCTGGGCACCACTCTGTGCCCCCGCATGCACGAGGTGCCGCTGCTGGAGCCACTGGTCTGTAAGAAGATCGCCCACGAGAGGCTCACCGTCCTGGTCTTCATGGACGACTGCATCATCACAGCCTGTCAGGAGGGCCTCATCTGTACCTGGGCGCGGCCCGGGAAGGCGGTGGGTGAGGGGGGGGGGGGGGGGGTGAGGGTGGAGGAGTGGGAGGGAGTGAGGGATAAGGGGGTGAGGGTGTGACGACTAGGGGTAGGGCTGTAGTCTGTAGGATGTCTGTATGGGATCAGAGGGCCATGGCGGGCAGTGGGGAGGAGGTAGAATACAGCATGTTGTAGTGTGTTGTGTACTTACCTTGGGTCTAATTCTTCCACTCTCTGCCTCCCTCCCCCTCTCTCTCCTTCCCCCTCCCTACCTCTCTCTCTCTCTTCTCCTCCAGAACTTGACAGCACAGAATGGGAACTCTCCCAGTGGAACTGTAGTATAGCTGTGGGCCCAGCTTTGCCCTCAGCCTTGACCCTGCCCCCCCCCCCCCCACCTCTGTCAAGAGTGAGGGGGACTGAACTTCCCCCCCCACCTACCCTCCTTGCCATAACAGTATTGCACCCCTGATGTAACACATTAACCCCCTTGCCGCCCTCACCCTAGCCAAAACCTCCTCGAGCTCCTCTGAGGATGAACTACGTATAGAAACATGTATGGACCGCATTACCCAGAAGCCTCGAGGAGGACACACTTCCCCCATCTCCCCTCGGCCAAACACTGCAAAAGCCACAGCTGGTCTATTTTATTTATTTATTTTATCACAGGAACTGTAGTAATTTATATTGTAAATAGTGAGAATACTGTATAAAGACTAAAGTGTATGTAGAGTATTGACTCAACCAACCAGTGAAGAAAAACTAAAAGAAGAATATAAATATGTGAAGATCCTACTTATATTATACATGGCGTCATGGTGCGTTGTATATCTGCTGTTAGGGACGCCGTGATGGTGTCTGCTGTTAGGGACGCCAAGATGGTGACAATGACGTGCCATTTTTGTGTGATCGTTTCTCCGTTTGTCACATCCCAAACAAACATCATTTTGGTTTTGTCACAAAGACTTCCTGTTTGGGTCATGAAGAAGGATGACCAATGAGTAGTAGGATATGAGAGTGAGAGAGAGCGAGAGGAGGGGTGAAGAGAGAGAGTGGAGGGGTAGAGAGAGGAGGGAGTGAGAGTGTGGAAGCAGAGAGAATGAGAGGAAAGACAAAGGGAGAGAAAGAGAGAGAAAGGGAGACAGGGCTGAGCTTTGACCCCATGGCTGCCAACCCCCCTGCTGTGTTTCCAGAAGGTTCTAGTCTGTCCTACACAACTATGTTGGATTCACTACCTGTGATCTCAGATCCAAACTGCACTCGTACCATTCAGACCAAGCCTGTCCTCGTTGGGTAGTAAACTTCCAGTTCCTACAAAGTGTACTGCTAAGTCCTGGGTGAGATCAACAGGGCTGTCTTGTGACCAGACTGACACACACACACACACACACCAATTTACTGACACAGTACACAAGGACACACCCTGACACTCGAGATGCAGCCCAGCCCCCACCTACCCACAATGCCTCACGCAAGACTTTGCACAGACAACTGTCAATCTCATCTAAACCAACCAGAAGGAGTCTAAAAGCAGGCCTCGATCTACTTGTAGTTAATTTTATTGATTTGTTTTTTTCCCCTGTTGTGTTTGATGTGACGGGGCTCTTATCTGAGGTTGTGCCCGTCTACTGGTGACACAAAGCTTGACGTCGGACAGACCATAATACATCTTACCTAGAGGTGTTACGGCAGTATGTGCTGCTTTGTTAGGAGTCGGTTACACAGGCTAATGTAACAACACAGGAAACGCTTTAAATTCAGTCTAATTTGACAAATTCAGGATGATCCCACTTGCTACTGTAGCTCTGAAGCGGAAGCGAATAGATCAGCTAGGAGTTACCTCGGCAATCATTCCCTATCTGACTGTTAAAGATGACAACCCTACTGACTGTCAAATACTTTCCTGTAACTAAGGGGCCAACGCAGTTTGTGTCTGTCTTGCCAGTTGATGAAAATAGCATTATCTGGGACAAGTCACATAAACGTACAAGTTACTTTGAAAATATACCGTCACGCCACTTGTGTCCTGAGTTGACGTTGCTGTACTGAAGTCGGCGACCTATCGAAAACCGTAACCAGGTGTCGTGGTTCGAACATTTGCTGAACAACGACACCTGGTTACAGTTTCCGATAGGTCACCGATTCTACAACAACCGTTCATGTGAACTCCATCTTCTCCATGCCTCGTCTGAAAGGAACAACTCAAAAGAAAAATTATACTTTTAAGTATACTTACATTGTATAAGTTGTTGACAATAAGTATGTGAATATACAAAATCAGTACACTTTAAGTACACGTCCAATTGTGTAGAAAAGGAACAATATAATGAAAACGTATTAAGCTCTCATTTAATACTTTTACATTAGAAGTATACTTTTTTTCTGCTTGTGAAAGGAAAACCATGCTGACTATGCCAAGGCAAGACAATAATACGATGATTCCAGTCGTTTTTAACGTTTATGTTCAACCGTTTACAGAACCAGAACCATAGCATGTGTCGTTTATTTTATTCTGTGTGCATTAAACACTCACGTGCGCCTCAGCGGATGAAGAAAGCAACCAGAGGACATCACTGCACCAAGTTTGTATAATGAGATCTGTTATTAAAACTAAACCTGAACGCTACTCGGCCTTTCTCGTGTGTGTGTGTTATGATCTCAGCAGCACAACTGTTTCACTGTGCGAGACCACTTGCATCACTTATTGTCAAAATAAAGTGGGGGGTAGTGGTCTGAACAGCCTGTAGTTTAAGAGAGAGGGAGACGTGACGTTCTTGGGTTTTAACGGGGTGTTAAGACATACAGCGCCTATCGCTACTTTAGGTTTGGCTTTACTCATCAAAACTATCAAAATTGGGACTATTATTTTCGATTGGCCCTATAGTACTGACTGTAAAACGGTACGGCTCAGGCAATCATCAAATCGCTGTAGTTTCATACAGCTGCCATAGCTTTATTTCACCATATATTTTTATTCAAATCGTTATATGACTTCTTTTTATTAGACTATAGTCTAATAAAGGTAGAAGTCACCTTGACAGTTTGAGAGGCCGTTGGTCATATTCTCGCTGGCCAGTAGGCAGCGCTGTATCGCACCTTTTCCCACAGCAAACTCAGAAGAAGAGGCGTGACCAGTTTAGCCGACAACAAACTAACCCGATGACGCGGGGCGTGGTTTAAAGCTGTTTGGACAGACGTCCAGCATGTTGGAAAAACACAAATAATAACACAAATTCTACTTGTTTTTCTGAAGCAATTTGAACTTCCAATATGGATATAAAAGCGAAGCCCGCTGGGAAACGGTAAGTCTGCCGACTTGATCAATTTTCTTTGAAAATCTTGGTTCTGTTTTCACGTATTGTCTGGTTGTCTTGACTCCATAAGTTTCAGAAATCCACTGCAATGTGGCATGTATTCCGGGGAAGGTTGCGCCAGCGTTGTTAAATTTATGTTAACAAGACAGTTTCCGTGTCTTCTGTGTAATATTTAGTTTTTCATTTACCACACTTCATTGCATCATTTTACCAGGTATTGCTTTTGAAAGACGGTGTACGTAAAGAAACCAGTATTTTCTAGTTCCGGTAGTCTACGTTCCCTAGGATTAATAAGTAAGCCAGTAGGCGACGTTCCCAGGTCCTATCCATCGGCCATTTCACCAATGGTCACTTGACCTCATGCCAGTCGAAATCGTTCTGAACGAAAGATGTTGACCGAACACTCGGATCTATAAAAAAAATCGTGGGTCTCTATATGAAAAGCAGTTGCGCCTGATATTCCTCCCTGCTCTCTGTAAACAAAGGGCCTCCCTTTGAAGGTGGTGGGGGTTACACACACGATTCCATCTTTGGTCGTGAGGATCAGAAATAAACGTCAAATTTAAACGAAAATATGAAAGGTTAACAATGCATTTGTTTATGTACGTTTTCAACGGGGCTGGTCTAATACCTACGAATTATCTTCTCCCTGTGACTTGAGACTTTTCCAGTCGTTTTTCTGTCGCCCCAAAATGTTGAAGGACACGCTTTTTAACACGTAGCTCAATGGTTGTCCGCCAAACGGTAAATATAAAAACTAGTTCAGCTAAGTTTGAGTGTGACGGCCGTGATAGTCGTGCTATGGTCGCACTTCCCGTGGTGCGTGGCTGTATCCTCGCTATGCCGATAGGGGCCTATGTTGGGGCTTTCGTATTGATGTATGTCCCTGTTCACCCGCACTCCCCCTCAAGTTGTTGGGGTAGGCAGGCACTTACGTGCTGGACTCTGGCACTATAAGGGTGTCAGTTATTCTTTACCTTTTATACTTCAGTGCACTCGTAAATATTAGAGGAACACGGTAACACAATGTACACAGGAACACACACCACCCGCGCTATTACACACACCTAATCAGTCCAAGTCCAAGGCTTACATTTGACAATCTTCATGTCTAGTATCTGTAGGTGATCAAAACCACCAGCTGTATGAATGACTGTTACCTTCCCCTGCCGACACTAGACTGTGTCACCTGAAAAACCCTCCCCCCTGTGGTCAAGGACAAGTAGTTCCTGTTTCTTCTCTAACATGAGAGAGAAAGGCAGAGAGAGAGAGAGAGGCAGAGAGAGAGAGAGAGAGGCAGAGACAGAGAGAGAGAGAGGCAGAGAGAGAGAGAGAGAGAGAGAGGCAGAGAGAGAGAGAGAGGCAGAGAGAGAGAGAGAGAGGCAGAGAGAGAGAGAGAGAGAGGCAGAGAGAGAGAGAGAGAGGCAGAGAGAGAGAGAGAGAGAGGCAGAGAGAGGGAGGCAGAGAGACGGAGGCAGAGAGACGGAGGCAAAGAGGGAGGCAGAGAGAGAGAGGGAGGCAGAGAGAGAGGCAGAGAAAGAGGGAGAGGGAGAGAGAGCTACTTCTCTAAATTCTCAGTGGACCCGTGTAGTGACACACATTAACCAGTACGTACCAGTCTGTCTAATCTGGAACATTTGAGTTCCTTCTAGAACCTTCTAGAACCTTCTAGAAGGATGCTGCTCTCTCCTTTGTGTCAATCCTGCTTGACCAGGATCCTGCATGTCTTTATGCTACCGCCTCTCTCACATTCTCCTCCTCCTCCCCTCCCCTGTCCCCCACCAAGAACAGTTCTCTGACTCTCTGCCAGCAGCCATAGAGAAAAACTTGATACTGATAAAGATTCAGTGGTCCCTGCAGAGGGAGGGGGGGGAGAGAGGGAGGGGGGAGAGAGAGAGGGGGAGAGAGAGGGGGGAGGGAGAGGGAGAGGGGGAGAGAGGGGGAGAGGGGGGGGGAGAGAGAGAGGGAGAGGGAGAGGGAGGCGGGGATAAAGAGGCAAAGGGTGACGTTTATGAAGTATGCCAAGTCTACTGGGACAGGTGTGTGCGTGTGTGTGTGTGGTATGATGGGGTTAGATATCATAAACAGGGTATCAGGAACTGCTTGTGTCCTCATGAAGTGAGGGGGGAGGGAGAGAGAGATGGGTATTTGACAGTACAGTTTATGTCCCTGTCTGGACTGAGAGGAGCTGGGAGATCAGTGGACTGCTACAGTAGAGGACTGCAGATAAACTGGACTGGACTTAAACTGGACTTAAATACTGAACTGCAATGTTGGAAACACAAAGAGATGTGTTCTGGATGTGTGTATAGAAAAAAAATGTGTTTCGTAAGTGTGTATAAACATTTTTGTTTATTTGGTTACGTTTGAGTGATTTAATTTGAAAAAAACATTTTCAGTCTTGTAGTATTTGGGTAAAGCTGCCATGAAAATTTTACGAAATGTTGTTTGGGAGGTGTTGCTGTAAGGCTTATTAGCCTCTTTTTACCTCTCTAACTTCTCCTCCTTCACCTCCTCACTTCTCCTCCTTCACCTCCTCTCCTCCTTCACCTCTCCTCCATCGCCGCCTCTCCTCCTTCACCTCCTCACTTCTCCTCCTGCACCTCCTCTCCTCCTTCACCCCCCCCCCCGTCCCCCCCCCCCCTCAGGTCCAGCTCAGAACAGAGGAAGGTGCGTTCCCGTGACGCTGCACGTTGTAGGCGGAGCCAGGAGACGGAGGTGTTCTACGAGCTCGCCCACTCCCTGCCCCTCCCCCGCAAAGTCTCCACCCACCTGGACAAGGCGGCCATCATGAGGGTGACCCTCAGCTTCCTGCGCATGTACCGCCTCCTCCACTCAGGTGGGCTCCCATTGGTCCAGTCGTCACACTTAAAAATATAACTCCTGGCGAGTGATTGGTGGAGAGGGTCACTCTGACTCTAGCAACAAGCGATGGCGTTGAGAAGCGGTTTTCTGATGGCTTGCGTGTGTTTCTGTCTCAGGGGAGGAGGAGGGGGCGGAGCCTGATCCTGAGGGGGAGGAGCTTACGGACAGCTTCTACCCTCGGGCGCTGGCGGGTTTCGTCATGGTGATGACAGAAGAGGGAGACATGATCTACCTCTCTGACAGCGTCAGCAAACACATCGGCATAACCCAGGTGGGTTAGCACAGCTAATGCTAATATCACATAACCCAGGTGGGTTAGCACAGCTAATGCTAATATCACATAACCCAGGTGGGTTAGCACAGCTAATGCTAATATCACATAACCCAGGTGGGTTAGCACAGCTAATGCTAATATCACATAACCCAGGTGGGTTAGCACAGCTAATGCTAATATCACATAACCCAGGTGGGTTAGCACAGCTAACGCTAATATCACATAACCCAGGTGGGTTAGCACAGCTAGCGCTAATATCACATAACCCAGGTGGGTTAGCACAGCTAACGCTAATATCACATGCCCAATCGCCTTCCCTGACACCTCCAGTTATGTAGAGACCCTGCCTGTTTCTGGCTTTTGCCTAGCAACAGGACGTTACAGAATCAGGATGGGGTGATGTTGATGTTGTTGTTGATGTTGTTGTTGTTGTTGTTGTTGTTTAGTTGGAGATGATTGGCCAGAGCGTGTATGACTACATACACCCTTGTGATCAGGAGGAACTACAAGATCTTCTCACATTCAGAACAGGTGAGAACATGAGGTTCCACATTGAGAACACTAGCTAACTGTTTTAGCCAGACTCAGAGAGCAAGACTGCTTATGGATTACCCCCCCCCTCTATCCTCCCCCTCTATCCTCCCTCCCTCCCCCCTTCTATCCTCCCTCCCCCCTTTATCCTCCCTCCCTCCCCCCTTTATCCTCCCCCCCGCCCTCCCACTAGGTGTGTCTAAGAAGAGGCAGCATTCTGAGAGGAACTTCTTCTTAAGGATCAAGAGCACCATGACCACCAGGGGGCGCACTGTCAACATCAAGTCTGCCACTTGGAAGGTAGCCTACCATACATACATACATACATACATACATACATACATACATACATACATACATACATAGGGTGCCCAGAAGCATGACCCTGAAAAGGAGGACAATCCCAAAAAGTAGTCAACAGTCTAAACTGCAGTCTAAACTGCTGTAAGAGTGGTGATGTTTCACAGCATGAAATTATTTGGTCTGCTCAGCAGTGGTTGTTTCATCATCTGCTGTTGTTGTGTTCGGAGCAAAAAAATAATGTTAAGGAAGAGTGCCCGTCAGAAGTAGCATTCTCCTTGTGCCGTTCAGTAGCGGCATGCCGCTCTAAAGCCCCTTTCCCCCTACTGCTCACGTCTATATCACTGCCACAGAGCTTACAGAAGGAATGATATTGATCTTTGCTGCTCTTTGTGGCAAAGTGGAGTTCTGAACTCTTTTGGGGATCTGAAAGCCTACTGAACCCTTCCCATTGAAGCTCCTACGGGGGGTAAACCACACATGACCATTTTGTGTTGGCTCAGTATCCATGGATACACTCAGTGTGTGGGTCTCAGGAATGTTTCACACACACACACACACACACTCAGGTCAGGGGTAAGCCTTGGTCCGGTTTACACTCAACAGATGTGTGTGTGTGTGTGTCTTCATCTTCATGTCACTGAGAGGTCGTCCTCAACCTGACCCCCATGTCTTCTTCTGTGGTCAGGTGCTGCACTGTACAGGTCACGTGCTGCAGGAGGACTCATCGCCCCCTGCTGGTGGCGTGCTGACACTGCTGTGTGAGCCCATCCCTCACCCCTCAAGCGTGGAGTTCCCCCTGGACAGCAGCACCTTCCTCACCCGGCACAGCATGAACCTGCACTTCACACACTGCGAGGGCAGGTCAGACACACGTGCACACACTGTTTGTACACTTGCACACACACACACATACAACATTTCTTTGTCACACACACATGCTCACAAACCATCTCTCTCTCTCTCTCCCTCTCTCCCTCTCTCTCTCTCTCTCTCTCTCTCTGTCTCTCTGT